>NC_142185.1:18141719-18292944 GCF_026936395.1 Plectropomus leopardus | reverse complement strand
TGCCTTTTCATATTCATAAGCACCATATTCCACTCATTTATGAAGTTATACAAGCTCCTGCAGAGCGGACAACCCCATCCTGTAAATGTTTTAAAATGAAATGCAACTGCAACTCAGCAACTGATGGCATTCTGTCCAGACACACAGTCAGAGGGCTTTTGTTTTGAAAGGGAAGCAAGGAAGTTGAGGTAAAACAAACATGTTTGTATTTCCTCATCTCTGCGACAAAGACTTTTAACTATGGTATAAAGTGGTATAGAGTCAACAAACGCGAGCGTCACGCGTAAAAAAAACGACGAGGCACCGTTTCTCTAGATGTGCTGCAGCTGATATGCAGCTCAGACGCGCCTGACAAGTGCTGCTTACACGAGCAGTGTGCACGCTCTAACTTGATACACGAGCACCGAAACAAAAAACAACACGCTCTACGCTGCTCACACTCTCATGATGCACACTCTGTGAAAAGGTGCGCTTAGTGCACTAGAATAAACACTTAAACCCCCTCTTTTGAAGGGCTCTGGGTGCGCTCTGTGAAACTGTGCGATGCGTCGACGCACGTTACGTGAATCAACATATTCTGGTAATCGATTACGTCGACGCGCGCCCCAGCCATACTTCTGTTTGATATCTAGTATCAGCAAAAAATGTTGCACATTTGCGATCTGACATTAACGCCTTTAGCTTGTTTACTATTACATAAATGCCGCTGTCACATGAAACATCCTGATAAGCCCCATTCAAACTTTAAAACTTCATATGGAAAACAAAAACACCTTGAATATTCGTATCAAACTGCCAAATCGGATTCGACTGACATAATTCTGAGTCTGGTGCAGCCCTACAAAATTTAGTATCACTCTCTGACAGTTATGAGGATGCAGTAGTGGCAGGATATACAAAATACTGGGAAACTCTGAACAAGCCTAAAAAAAATCAAAATTCTAGTTATATCAGTCTGGTATGTTTTAATTATATTTTGATTAAAATATAGATGTAATTACAGAAAGGTCAGATGGCAGGGTCAAGTACAGAGCAGCGCTTCTGAAGCTGGATTGAGTTTAATGCTAAATAATGCACAGATGTCAGAACAAAGAACATGTCAGAGACAGATCTGAGGACTGTGCCTATCTGTGTGTATGCAGAACAGAGTAGTTCGGTATAGAGTAGCATAGTGTACTTCATTGGCAGAGTCAATGGAAGTACTGACTGCTGTGTGGGAGCTGGGTGCTCATCTCCACAGTAACAATAAACATCACCCAGGTTAACCCAAAGGAAATGAGAAACGCCCTCTTGAAACTCCAAAAGCCAACATGACAAATTCCTTCCACCCTCCCTCCTCCATCACAGCCACCAGACACACACAGTCAGTACCCATGAGACATTACCTCTTCAGCCATCATCCTCACTTTTTATCCTGAAGTGTGCCCCCATTAACCACTTTTATTACAAGGTAGGGGGAATCAGGCCCTGAACATTAGCCAAATTCAAGCCAAAGGTGATCATAACATATATTGTAAAAATAAATAAATAAAATAAAGAAACAAAAACAAGAGTCTTTTGATTCTGCAATACAAGCCAAAACACAGAAGTAGTGCTAAATACTATAACAGTGTGATTTTTTTAGCCAACAGACACTGACACATTCTTGCCAATTGAACAGACAACTATGACACTAGGTTGCAATAGAGACAGATGGTCAGAGATCAAGATTTTGTTATTTTCATACCGACTCCAACTATGTCTGGTAGAGGTGCAACAACAACAATTTCTTCAGAACTGAATCAAGAATTAGAGACAGTACAGTAAGTAATATGTCACTGTCTCTTTGCACAAATTAAACCTAAAACATATGCAATGTTTACAGGTATAACTTTTACAGGTTTTGCTTTTCAAATAGGCAAAGTAAGACCAGCACTGTGTATGTTTGTAAACATATTCCTAAATTCCAGGGCTCCCTGAACTTCCCAATTTCTGCTATGCAGTTTTGTCCGTTATTATTTCGTACGTTAGGGCAGCCGTCACTAAATAAAAAATAAATACAAATAACTTAGAAGGGTACTCTGATAGCACAGACCTCCACCAAGGCCACATGCCTTATCTCGCAGTGTTGAAGGTGCAGTATATGACTTTTATTAACATAGCAGCAAACCACTGTTATTTATATCCTCACTCATTAGCTAATAACCACCGCTTCACACTACCCAGGCTGGGTGTCTATGGGAGAGCTGTGCTCATATGGGATGGTATGAGAAATAAGCACACTGTTGAGCTGTTAGCACTGTTGCCGTTGTTAGCACTGCATGGCTAACCGCCCCCATTTCAGCTTAAACACTTCCATGTTTGATTGGGACATCCGTGGCAAGAGCTGTGTGCAATTCCGGCCCAGACTACTAATGTCGTATACTTCAAACTGAAAATAAAATTGTGTATCTGCTCCGTAATTTGTATCTGCTCAGTAATTGAATTGCTTCTATCTTGGTCCATGATACATCCTTCCACCAAGTTGTATGAAAATTGGGCCAGTAGTTTTTATCAATGAGACACACATCCAAACCAAACTGACTACATGGCCTCTTTGGTAGAGGGAAATAAAATAGGCTTACAGGAAAAGAACCCCTGCTGCAGCTAACACCTGTCAAGGAAGCTAGCATGCTGGTGTTGATGAATGATGCAACATAATTTATACAAAGCTGCTGACATTTTACTAGCATTTTACTAACAGTAGCTGTGGCTTTACCATGAAATGACAACTTACATTACAGTGGATATCAGTTACTTATACTTATGCCCCAAGAAATCTTCAATGTAGCACTGTGACATGATACATATTTGCCCTGCAGAGAAATTTTGGTCCAAGTATCTCCATTTAGTCTTCTGCATTTATAAATACATTATTTGAAACAGGCGTGAGGATGTGTTGATGTTGCCGAAGCCTTAGGCTGTTTTTATTAGAAGTAGACCACAATCAGCATCAAGTGCAGCTATAGGCTAAAGCTGGTGAGACATAACTGTGACCTTTGTAAGAAAGTCTCCTCAGAGAGGAGTCATGGACTGCATGGTATGCAGCAAGAAGACAGGCATCAAGATTCCTCAAGCCCTCAAAGTCAGGTCCATCCCAGTCCTTTTAAGCTGTGTTTGGATACCAGCCTCAAAGTATGGCCCCTTAGAGGGGGCCTCTCAATATCAAAACAGAGCAGTGAGAGTCCCACAGTGGCTCATTGGTCTTTGTGGATACACACAGGCTGAATGAACAAAACAGACTCTCAATATTCACGTAAGTTCTGTGCAAGACACCCCATGAGCAAGCACAAGCCCCAGAAAAAAAGCACAGTAGTGTACTCATGGTAACAGCTGCTTATGTCAAGAGACCAACAATCTAGTCATCAAAAGTCCTCAACAGGCCCAACATGCCCAACAATTGAAGGAACACACAGCAAGACCCCATTAGTGTATTTGGGCAATAACATGTAAGATAAAGGATTCTTCCCAACAGCTAGTATTTAAACCAGGCAAATGTCAGCTCTTTGACCTTCACGTGTGGACCGTCTATTACCTTGAAAAGCTTAAGGCAACAGTAAAAAGGACTCCAGTCTATTGTACAATCAAGAGACGGTTTCCTTTCCCAGGAGAGAAATTGGAAACCAGGGTGGTTAAGGGGAGCCTCGGGTTATCAACATGTATGTTTTTTTCAGGTCATTCCTGACTTGATGGAGTTCAAACACATACAGGTTGTGAGAAAGAAAAGATCCTCACCTGCACAGTGCTCATGTGACACGTGGTTAATGGGGCCATCTATACCAGAGTCATCTGAGAAGACGACTATATATAGAAAGGAAATAGGATTGTTTGACCCCATTGCCTCTGGCAGGGAAGCATTTCACGAACATTGGCGGTTGGTGGGTTAGAACCTGCTTTGTCGTCTGTTAGGTGGCACACAATAGAGAAAGCACCCGTAAGCTCAGATCAACTTCACTTCTCTTCCAGGGTTGCAGCTAACAGCTATTTTTTCACCCTGTGTTTATCTCTCACCTGTTGAAACAACGCACCAGCTCCCTTCAACTGATTTTACATGAATGATCAGATTTCCACACTGTTGTCGTAGCAACATGGAAACTCACTATCCAATGACCCTCAAAATTTGTTGATTAAACACTGCTTCAAAGTGATCACCAGATATTTTTAAAATGCTGCTGTGAACCCCATAATTATCTATTCTTTTGTTGTCCATTCACTGAGTGCAGGAAACAGGCCGGGCCTGGATGGTGAGTTCAAGTGGCCCATAAACAATGGGAAGTCAGCTAACAAACCCTTGAAGGAGGAAGTGTGGGGAGTAGGTATGAAGGACAGCACAGTCTCAGTGTCGGCCATTGTAAGCAAAGGTTGTTATTCACACTCACATGAGTGGAAGAAAAATAACAAAAGAACAGACATTTTTATGTTGCTGGTCTCCCGGTTTGACTCAAGTGCTTCCAAGAGAGCCCCCCACCTTAGAGCCTATGAGAGTCAGGTCTGCATCTTGTAGTAAGCAGAAAAGGGAAATGTCTTTGAACGCCAATTGCTGACCTTAAAGAGTAAAGGCAGTGTTTTACCTGTTAAAATACTACTACACAGCATGTATCATTTGATAGCCTGGCAGTAAAAATGCAGCAACAGATCATAGATACATGTCTCTTACTGAACATTTCTATAACATTTCAGTCTGTTACTTTTAACTACTTTTGAGTGTGGTTGATTGTTAATCAGTTAACTGCCAAGAATATTTTTGACCAGTTTCACCTGTTTATATGTTAATTTTGCAATTCTTCATTTTACTGCACTGTGCACCACCTGGGGCTGGTGAGAGCTAGCTTGTGGTGCAGCTGATTCTGTGATTATCATTGGTAATGCTATATGAGCCCAACAATGTTGATGTAGAAACACTGTGCCCACAGTCTCCCCCAAGGTCGCACCGGTGCATAACCAGCAAATCCCCTTTAGCATTGTCAACTACTGTTAACTCTGTAAGCACAATCAGCAGTGTCAGCACTGCTACCATTTTTCCTCAGCAATTTGATGATGGCATGACCAGCGTAAATGGCCAAATGAGCACCACTGCTTGATAGCTCACACCCGACTCTGGTGATGTGCGTGCAGTGCAGTCGAAGCCAGCTAACCAGTGGAGACCAGAGGGAGGTCATTGGGCACAAAGTTTCTGCATGTTAACACAGCTAGCCTGCTGTCTGTTAGAAAAGCCAACAGAAAATAAAATAGGAAAGACATTTACAACACAAAGCATTAACATTTCACTACCTCTAAATGGATAGTGCTTGGAAATGCAGCTCAAAACCTCACTGAGTCAACGGAGCGTCAAACTAAAAGGAAAGGCCTTGTTTTATTTCATGTCATTTTGTGTATTTTCTTAAAATCAATAGGCTAGTCGATATGCCTTTGCCTATCAAAGGTAAAATTAACCAAAACTTATATTGTGTAGTTTTGACTTTACCCAAAATGTTTGAAAATATTTTCAACTTACACATGAAGTAGACAAAATGGTCCAGTACAACCATACTTAAACCTAAAACAATAGCAGTGATCTGTTAAAAAAAAACCAGTTTAAAACTTTATAAAGTCAAATTAGGCAATCACTAGAGTGAGCAGAATTACTGTTTTATTCTTTGGGGAGATTCTTGAATGCCACAGCAATAACAGCCATCAGGAAAACAGCACCTTAATGATTGAGCTTTCAAAGTAATATGAGACAGAACAGCTCCAAGGGGGCCAAATAATCTGAGCTGTATTGTCAAAAATTGTGAAAACACATGCCACACACTAACGGCTCCAACAAAGACTAACATCGGTTACATACCACTTAAGCGTGTTAACCAAACTAGCAGTGTGTGGTTTCCATTTGTATGAAAAGCCTCAACAGTCTGAATGAAGGCTGCACACAAGTTATAGCAGCCTCAAGGCTTGTGCTTGACCTTTCCACAACATTCATCATTGCAAACTCCATCCAGAGCCACCAAGGCCATCACAAAGCACTGCCTTCGGGGCAGGAACATTTGAAGGGTCAGTAACTATGGTTAAGGAACCAACACTGGAACATGGTCCTGTTGCTGAAATTCAAGTAAAATTTAAATAAAAAGTTGCTATAGGTTTATAAATTTAGGTTTATGCAATTAAAAAGAGCCATAAGACACCAAGAAAAGTGGCTTTAATTGTCTCTTCTGCAACAGCTTTTTGTAAAATTATATCTGAGGATATTATCATCAGTAGCCATGTGCTCTAAAAAAAAATAAAAAGCTTCACAAATCTATTCTAAATTAAATTGTGGTGATATTCGAGATGCGATCATGTAGCTTGAGTCTGAGAAAATTTAAGAAATTTCAGGACATAATTCTTTAAAACAAAATGATGAGAAAACTGGCCAATATTCACTTTAAGAATCGTGTGATTATATACCTTTACCTAGTGGGAAATGACATTGTCCCATCACAGACACAGGCTGATTCAAAGTTCTAGCTTGGGGCAGTGCCAGCTAGTTTCTTATTGAGGAGGACTAGCCACATGGCTCAGCGTGAAATTAAAAAGGATAGCAAGTCTGATCTACTCATTAGACTGCCGTGGGAAAGGCACTGTCATTTTGGAAAGACTGATTCGGCCTCTGAGGCAACTTGTCCTTGATCTTTTCTAATATGACTGATGAATGAATTCAGACACAGGCCTAAATGTTGGCTCAGCAGTGACAGTGTCTTTTTTATTCAAGTAGTGCTGCTCTAGAGGTGTTATGGTATGTTTTAGAAGGCAAGCATTGCTCTGAATTCAGTTGCACCCCTGGCCGCGTAAACTGACTAAACCTGAACCTAAAATGTTGGATTAAGACAAGACGTTACACATCCTCACCAGAATAAAATCCAAAATAAGACAGCCATAGATTTAAAAACAACCTAGATTAATTATGCTTGACAAATTAGAGTGTTACATGGATTTATGAATGAGTTCACAAGTTTAGTAGGTCTTTCTTCCAAGCTTTCACAAACCAGTTTCTCCTCTGAGCCTTTCCTTTTCTCACTAATGTGTTAGGAGCCTTTCCACGACAATTACACAGTCCTTACATCACAACAACAGCCAGCCCTCCTCTGAAATCATCAGCCAGCACCAGATATTAAACTGCATGCTGAGTAACAACAATCATCTCATCAGAGTTAGAACCCTTAACTCCTGCCATCATTGCTGATTAAATGTTATCACTCTATTACTGATTTGCCATAGCAATCAAGTGTTAATGAACATCTGGAGTTAAAAAATAAAGCTGTACCATTATTGCTTACACTCAATTTGACATTTGCCTCTCAGGAAGCCTGGTGTTTGATTAATGGTAAAACATTAACAAGTAGTGTTTAAAGTCTACAGGAAGTTCATGCAAACACTGGGAGAGATTCTCCTCGTGCTAAGATTTGTTGGTCTGAGGGTCATACATAATGAGCCAGCTTTATATTAAACACTGGTAAGATAGGATTTCAGTTAGTGCACATTCGACAGGGCTTCAGACCAAGACGCACTTTGAAGATAAGATGCCACAAGCCACTTGTTAGTTTTGGAGTGCAGGTTTATTCTTAGCTCCTGTCAGTTTGGCTTTACTGAATGAACTACTTAAAATATCATTTTAGTCTCTAAAAAATACAATTAATGTGATTTAACAACGAAGGAAGTAAGGTGGATTATCTGCTTGTAAACCACAACTGAATAGACACCTTGCACAAAAAAGTACAGACTTCAGACATAGTGTTGTCACATTAGACAGGCTTTTATTAAGACGTAAATAGCCACGACAGATAAACTGACAGTGACCCAGAAGGTTTTTTACTCCTGTCCCAGCCCATTCCCTAAAAGAGCTCCTGCCCTGTCCCAGTCCCTGAAGAATGATTCCCATCTCGCTCAATTGTTGTGTTTTTGACACAGAAATTAGCCACTAGCAGGGCAACAACTACTCTTCCTGGGAGAATGAACTAAAGTAACTAAAACTAACCACTATACTACTATACTGAGAATATGAAATCAGAAATATGAGAATAACAGTCTACTTGCCAAAGAGGTGCCTCTATTCAAGTAGTGATTCCACAAACTGCTGTGCCATTCATACAGCAGAGACCTTAATCTCCTGCACTCAGGTATTTGCTGATAACAGAATATTCATTTCAAATCTGCAAGGGTCCAGTGCTAGGGTGGACATTTGGACAGGCCCTTCCCCACCTAAATTTGGTGTTCAGTGGTATTTTATTCAATCTTTACGTAAAGTCAAAATTTCTATACAGACAAAGACTCATCAAATCGGTCTAGGTGGTTTGTTTTTCCTCTTGCTGTGAAAGAAAAAGACTTTTTCTGTAGCTGATAGAGCTGCACTAGCTGTCAAAGCTAAAATAATCATCATGACATATTGGACAGCACACTAATTCTGCTTTATCATTTTGCCAGAGTCAACAAAACTGATCACAAAATTAATTCTTTCTAAGTACCTTGTCACAAATACTGAATTTCCCACTTTGGTGTGTCTGAGCACTCTTCATCTCTACACCTCTCTCTCTTCCTTTCTCTCTCTCGCTCTGCCTGCCTGAGTGTCTCTAGGGCTTTCAAAAAGGCTTGACAAAAATGTAAATCAGTAACAGCTGTTACTAGGAAGCACTTCCAAACATACACGTGCTTTAGATACACACATGAGCGCACATATGCACGTGTGTAGACCTAGAAAACACATACAAATGTTTGCTAACCTGGACTTGCAACTCATATTATGGAATATACGGTAGTTTTGCAATGATGAATTAATCATTGGTGTAATTCAGTACAATGAGTCATACTAGGACACTTGCCAGCACCATTACTGACACACAAAGGCAACTCAATATGCAAGACTGTCATTCTGTAACGTTTTAATAGATGACCTGAGGGAAAATTAAATGGTAAGGCAAGTTATTTTGATACAGAACTTATCATGAGTCTTAAAGAAACTTGAGCTAATTCAATTACACAATACCACTTTGCCAGTAGGCATGTGTATGATCTTTCATCTCAAAGCTGAGAAGGAAAGATGATTTCCTTGCCTGGTAAATATCTAGGCATTTCAGAACTTTGGGACTTCAGATCTTCTTTCAGGATACCAACAAAAGAGTCAGAAAATGGAACTTTTGCAGTGTTAACCATGTAAGGTTTTTAAGACCACTTTAGCTACCTCATTGCAGGGGGGTTGTGTTGCCCCCACAGGATGACAATAAACACAAAACAGTCCATAACAACCTCAGCTCTGCTCAGCCTACAGGAGTTCAGGGGTGTAACTGCTTCTTGCCTCCTCTGCTATTACACTATCATTTCACAACATGCCCTAAAACCACCTTCATGGTTTTGACATGTAAGAATGTCTTGGCAATCATAAATGCTACCTACAGCTAATATTAAGAAGATCACTTACATGTTGAGAGCACTTGGAGGTTGGTTCCTTTAAAGCGCTCATGATAAGAAGATAGAAAATGGTACTTGAGCTTTTGAATTCAAGCTAAAATCCCATACCTACTATCACAAACCCCAAGGCCTTGTTTCAATAACAGCTTTCATACCAGCCCATCAAACTAAACCAAAAAGGAGTTCATTTGAACTGTACTATATAGATTCAGGTATGAGAGCATCGTTTAGAGTGTTATAGAACATTATGTTGGTGCTTATATTTGTGGTCAGGTTTGGTTTGTGGTATCATGTGTCCTAAAATCCCAGATACACAGAACCACCTTCACCACAACATTGATTCAAAAACAATCTTGGTTAAACAGTATGATGACTGTAGGGATCACTAACCCAGTTAATCTATAAAAATCAGGCTTTCCTATTGGAGCCATGTGCTTCTGCAACGAGAAGCTCCTTTCAAATGTACCAAATGATCACCATCAACAACGTCATCATCAACAACAACACAGTATGAGCTGTCTGTCGGGTCACTGGCTCCAATAACTTTCTCTCCTCAGCCATAACAATGTGGCTCTGATGCCAGCATCTGTTATTGGCCAACTGGCTCGGGACCATGGGAACCAGGCTCTGTAGAGACTGGGAGGCAGACTCTTGTAGCACTGTCAATAAGATGGGCGCTCTGTAGTGCAAACATCTCATAACCCTGCAGTTGGTAGACAATCGGGGTAGCTCTAGCCTTGACATAGAGGCATGCAAATTCACTGTAATGGTTCTATAATCAGCGTAAAATTGCCTTAAATTATTTTGGAAAGTTAATACTGACTATCTTCAGGTTAACTGGCAGTCAGCATGATTGGCAGCAGCAATGGCTGTTCCACCTGTTGAGTTTCAAATGAAAAAGCAACACTGTAAATACAGGGGAATTGCCCTTGAAGCTAGATTGAGACAACCTGACACAGGAAATGGCAAATGTTATCACAGGTAGAAGGCCAAGAGGTTATGAAGAAATTTCCATCACCTGTTCAGAGAGAAGACTGAATCGATGACTTCATGTGTTCTCAATGATCAAAGCTACATCTTGACATTTACAAGCAAATTCTCTGAAGTGGAAAACAGAGCTTTGATTTTCAAGGCACCTGGCTGAGTTAAGAGGGGATTCCTCCATTGAAAAATATGCTGAAAACAGCAAAAGTCATATACAGCCAGTGGTCAAACTTCAATGACTGAATCTATGTGGGCGGACAAGATTACAGTCCTGCAGCCTTAAGCCTACTACTATATCTGGGCTGGGTTCTGGTTTGAAAACCACCACATCCAATCACAAACTACAGAGTAACATTAGCATCAAACAAGACCACACAGTTATAAGAAAAGTAATGAATATTTTTGTCAAACATCTGCATCCTACTGAGCAGGATGTTGCTCCACAGTAAGTATTAACTATCCTTAAAATTTCTTGGATATCTGTTCAATTTTACAGCACATACAGTATTTTATGCTATTCCACAGTGACATGTAAACATAACTCTTGATGCTACTTATAATCATTTTCATTGTCAATGAATGTGTAGAAGACTTTCAAGTTATATTTTGACCAATCAATCAAATTAATGGATTTGATTGATTGATTGAATTGATTTGCCAACGGTAACATGTTAAAACTGTTTGTTGCTTATATACTTATGCATGTAGACTTTGATGTCTGTTTGTCTGTGAATTTCTACCGGAGACACTTAATTTCTTTGTACAGTTGTGAAATGACAAAAAAAGGATTGATTTATTGATCTCACAAAAAGTGTAAAACCCAAAAGATATTAAATTTACAGTCATATAAAATGGAGAAAAAATGGCAAAAATCCTCACATTTGATATAATGGGCTTAAACTATCAATAGATTATGACATTTTCGTGACTATTATTGTAAACTGAATATGCTATGTTTGTATTTTGGAGTGTTGGTTGCCAAATGTAGACATCAAAGGGGCAAAGGGAGTAAATACGAAAATAAAAACAAACCAGAAGTCATATATTTGCTATTTAAATGAAAGACATCTATATTCATTTATTCTAATTTAATTCACTAAATCATGAGTCTTACGTTATTTGCTCCTTTTAAAATGCTAACTATGAAAACTGATCCCAATATAATCTAATAACGAGTAAATACTCGTATTTAGTCGACTATTCGTTTTAGTTGTGAAGTCTTTAATAACTATTAGCTCCAGTTTACACCAAACCAAACGGAAAAGACACCTGAAGGAATTATTTGAGTCAAGCTAACATAGCAACTGGGTTTAATGTTCAGCTAGCTAGCTAGCTTGACTAACGGTGACGCTTAACGTAAATAATTTAAGGGAAACACAAAACAACTTGAACAAAGACACTAAACAACCTCGCATAACTTGACAAAATAAAACACGCTGCTGTCAGTCTCGTTGGTTTTGACGGCAGCTCAATGGGCATGTCCCGACATTCCTCCCAACAAACTGCCACTGAAACTCCTGACTGAACAACTTATCTCCACTTTCCTAAACCGGTGAACCGACAGCTCCGGGCGACAAACATCGACACAGCCAACTTGTGAGTTTCTCAAGAAGTCTTACCTGATAATTGTCATGGATATGAAGGTAGCCAAAAAAAGTTTTTCCCAGTCTTTCCCAGCGTATCTCCACACGAATTCAGTCCCCACTTGATCCACACCAAGGTAGGCTACGGGACGGCGGCTCCTCCTCCTCCTCCCCGCATGAGGTCATCTGTAAGGGAGGCACATCAACTGAGGGCAGGGAACCAAGACAAACTACCCCCCTCCTTCCTCCTCCTCTTTCCTCTTCCTCCTCATTTCTCTGTGCATGCCTCATGGACACGACAGGATGCTAGATATGCAAAATGCATGTGTATTAGGATTACTGTCAGCCGCAGGCTTGCATTTCAACCCCTCGAAACCTGGATGGACATATGTTTTTCTTTTCTTGTGATGCATTCAGATGCCTTTCTTAAGTATTTAAAACTTTGAAACCTGAACAAAAAGGTTTAATCCCCGTGAAAAACATGGGAAAAGGGGATGAGCAAATTGTAAGAAATTGGCAAAAGGTGACAAAAGCCTGAAAATTAATTACATATAAAAGAGTGAGAGAAATGTGTTACAAATCTCAATTTGAAAATAGAGGGAATAAAGGTCAGAAAGTAGGCTATATTTCTGGTTATTCTAACTATTAGAATTAACATATCAAAATGTTACAGAATATCTAACTTTTTATTATTAATATTATTTTTAGCACTTTTTTCATACCCCGGTTTCAAGTTAGGTATGAAAAGTTTGAACGTTGAACTTTTAAAAGGAAATAATTTTGTATCGTAATTGATGTATTAGGCAATTAATTGATCTTTTTTAGAAACTTTTTTTTTATTGCAATTTGAACACTTCAAGTGGTTTTTGTCAGTTTTTTTTTACCAGTCAAGAACCTTTTTAATGCACTGTTGAGGACAAAAACAAGTTTCTCTCCCTTTTTCAGGCAAAGTTGAATGTTATATCTCCCTCAGAAGACATTTTCAGCAAATCCATCCACCCTCTGCATGCTCAGGCTCTCTAGATTGTGATGGTAAAGTTTCATGAGGCTGTGATTATTCTAGAGGTCACAATAGGTCATTTTATAGAATGAGGTCTGAATTATATGCAGGTTTTTGAGGAAAGTATTGTTAATGTGAATGACATGAAGGTCACAGAAAGTTGTGTAGCAAAAATTAGACAAATGGACGTATAGGGTTAATATGCCTATATACTGTGACTGATTCACATGTCTAATAGCAGAAAAAAAGATCAGTCACAAATAATAAGATAAAACTGACAATGAAAAGAAACAGTGAAATGAAAGTTGATATTGTGACAAAGCTACACATAACGTGTCAGAAAATTAGAGTAATGTAATGAAATTAAATGAAACAGACAAAAAAGTATATGAAGTAGTGTGAACAGATAACCTCATAGGGCCTGTAAAGTAGAAACATTTTTAAAGAGTTACCCCCATAATATTTAAATAAAGACATGACAATAGCAGTAAAGTTAAAATTAACAATTTAACAATTTTGATATTTGCTTTAGTTGTTTAAGTCACTTATTAAGCAATATAGACAAACATTGTCTAATTCATGCTTCTAAAATTTCAAGATTTCCTCTTTTTTTTGCCTTTTTCATATAACAAAATGACAAAATAATCAATTTGCAGATGTTGGCCCTTCTTTTTTTCCACCATTTATCTTATGTCTATTGCTGTTGCTACTTTGCAAATCCAAATTTTATAAAGACACTCATAAAACATGATACATTGTCACACATGGCACCAGATGAACTGATGAACTGATGAACATTAAAATGTTGCTTTGCATCAAAGATTTATCACTCTGAATGGGGTCAGGCTTTATAACGAGCACTTTTAGTATCAGTACATTTTACGTCTAATACACTTCTACTTAGCCCAGAGACAATCATGTATTTTGAGACCTTTTTTTTTTACATTGTGTTCTTCAATTAAGAATCTGAGCACTGTAATTAGCCTATTAATGGCTACATTTAAAACTACCTGTCATCCCTCTACTAGCAATCTTATTAAGTATACTGTATACTTCCTCCTTGTTGATGCACATTAGACAGGGATGGGTTGTAACACGAGTCAAAGCTTTCATGCAAATTTTGCCTAATTGATTTAGGTTTGTATAAGAGGCTGTTAAAAGCAGGATGTCATTCAGTAGCTTTGTGTGTAAGCTACTGCTGAATCTGTGTCTGCCGTAGGCATCACATAGTACATATCAGCATATATACTGATTTAATATTATTTCTGTGGAAAGGCAAAAATGTAATTATCATGCAAGCATGTGTAAAACTGTGTCTAATACATTTTATAATCATGCAAAAACTTCAAAGTGCAAACGAATACTTACTAGAATAAAATACATTGCAAAGGCTCTCTAGACTGTCAGACTCACTGTGGGCTGTCTGATGAAGCTCACGGCACTTAGTCTCTGGTGACCTCATGAGGTGACAATATTTCATGCAGCTTGTTTCGTGTGCAAAATTTGTCTCACCGCAGACATGGTCAACAGAAGTGTAATGTCATAAAACCATTAATTGTGTATTTTTAAATGTAATTCTGCATTATTAATTGTGTAAGCTGCAATATAAAGAGTAAACCTGCATACTTGAATGTGTACTGTGATGACAGGAGCACATTTTTGGAGTGCAAACCACATTTCGTCGGTCATCTCACTCCTCTGTGTTATACAGTCGGTGTGCAGTGTTTTCTCAGCAGTGTGGTGGGCGTCACAGGGTCAGCGAGGCTCCTCAGATGGCTGGGGAATGGGCAGACACTGGCAGTGAAATGCATCATGTCTGCAAGTCGCAAGACCACCAACTGCTCGACTCTTCAAACAGAGCTGAGGAGGTCTCTGAACTTCACACACAGATGGCATCAAAGGCATCTGCAAACAGCATGAGCATCACAGAGAATTTAAGGTCGGCACATTGTGTTTACAAGGCTATCGTCGAGTACTTTTGTAGTTGAACAGACGAAGAGCAGATATTGTTTTTAGGTTTCTGATGCGAACAATAATGTTTATGTATGAACACCATGACATGACCGAGACAGTGAGCGGGCTGAGGGATTTATAATCCAGTTTTGCCATCCATCTTCTCCATCTCCTGCCTTTCACTTTATTTACAATGCACCCCAGCCTCCAATTAGTAATAATCAAAGAAAACAATAAAATCCCGAGAATCACTTGCTTGTCTGCACCACAGTGCTATGACACAAAACATACTGCACTGTTTATGCATACAGAGAGTTGTCTGGCCCTCAGGATACAACACATTAAATGTCTGGACCCTAAATCGGCATGCATACTTTATATTTTATAAAGGTTATGATTCAGGTTAGTAAAATAACACAGATGTCTTTTACTTTACTGCTTTCCTTTTTTTTTAGATGCAACATTTTTTGTCATTTGCCCTTAAGCAAAGCTGAGCAGGTTCTGTGGTTCTTGATGACTGACAAGACCTAGCTAGCCTTTATGGGAAGTTCCCAAATACTTTTTCCAATGAGACCATTTAACTGTGAGTCACTGACCATGCTGGGATCATCCAACAAAAAAACCCAAAGACTAAGGAAAATGCCACATTTCTCCCAGTTGGTCTGAAGAAGTGGTACTTGACTTATGGCCCACATATGTAAAGGTACCAGATGGCCTTCTGACCATTTCTTGAAATCACAAATAAAGGGATTCACACTGGGACCGTTTTTTGGACTTAGAATGTAAATAAGGTGCCAGAGTGCTCCAAAAAGCATCGAAATAAAGCTTGTTTATATGAAACAACAAAGAAGTGCCAGGGAAGGATCAGACCCCCCTGACAAAGAGTTCTGGGCTAATTATTTGTGTATTAAATATAAATGTTTGTTTATTAACCCGACTGGCCTCCTGTCATTTTGCAAAAGTGGCCACCCAGGCAAAACATGTAGAGTATTCCCGATGCAGATTTATCCTGCATTCACATGCTCTTTCTATGGTCCCTTTTTCAAATTTGGAAAGCTGTTCTTTTGACTGGTGTGTTCATGAGCCGTTAACTTTATGTGGAGGCAACATGGATGATAGAAAGATGTTGTATGTTTCATTGCTCCGAGCGTTTCACCTCCCAGTGAGGATTCATGTTGCTACCAAAATATACTAAAGCAGTCTGAAGCTTTACATCACAAAGGGATTTTGTCCAAGACTTGTTGCTGGACCTGAAGGCTAGCCTAAATTTCCTAAAAAAAACAAAACAAAATATTGCTTGACCTTTGCCATCAGGGTTAATGCAAAAAAAAAAAAAAAAAAACCTTTTCTAACTAATCTAGGTCCATCTGTGTGGACAAAAAATGGGCTAATAGTTACAACCTAATACCATCTGACAAATTACATGTGAGTGAAAATGAATATGCAATACGTTGATACATAAAAAGTTTAACATCAAGGAAATGTTTACTTTTGTCTGCCTTGTTTCTGTGTAATATGACATCAAGTCAGCGAGTTGTGTAGCCTACCAAAACTTCACAGACTTTATGAGTTACTTTTTAGAAGGGGCATTAATGTGATTCTTTTTCCATTGGGGAACTCAATTCTGCGATTATTCCCACACTACATGAATTCAGAGATACTTTGGGCAAGTGTCTAACTTGTAGATCACATGAAACACCATCTTTATCAATATCAAAGTAAAGATTTTTTCAATAAGGAAAAATGCTAACATCGTGTTTGTTTAATGTCTTACACCTGTCTTCTTTTCGCTGTAACATCTTTGATATGAGTCCGTAGATACACACACTTTATTGTGCTCCTTGTAGTTTCTGAGATAAAAGCACTTTATTCCATACTATATTTCAGTATTAGGCACATAGAACTACTGTTTTACCTAAATAAATAAATATATACCAAAAAAGCCTACTAGTCCCATGTACCCGAAGACTTAACAGTCTATGGCAGGGATACTCAACTTGCTTTGCTTGGGGGCGACTGTCGTAAAATGACAGGAGGCCAGGGGCCAGTCACAGCAGCCCCACACTTCTAGAATTTTAAGACTTCTCTAAGATTTTACGACATATTTAGGATTTTAGGATGTTTCTGGGATTTTAGGGAAATTAGGGGCTTAGCAAGGATCTCTGTTGGGGTTGCAGGAGATCCTCCACTGGCATTTTTGGATAAACAAGCTCTTTTTTAATTCTGTTCTTTGCAATCTCGCACCTTTTGTATACTGTGTCCAAAAACAATTCCCTGTGTGAATTACTTCATTTTTATTGTGAATTAGAAAATGGTTGAGTATCACTGGGCTATAGTATATGAAAAACTCATTTTTCAGCCTACAGATTTTAATTATTTTGAAATTTTCTTCAGATTGGTGCTTGGGCAAATCTTAGAGAACACTTGCAAAAGAAATTCCGACTCTCAGTAGTGGGCAAAAATTCAAGAGTGATACTAAAATAGTTCCCAAGGCAACACGGAGGATATTGGATACAGTTGTTGCAAAACACATCAGTATGTATACAAATGAATTAATGCTTGAAAAAGCAATGCAGGTTGCAAATGTTACTGTGCATGCCACTTTCATTTGAATTTGTAAGGTACACAGAGATCCTCTTACTTTGTGTGTGTTATATAAACAGCCCTTTGCCACCATCAAGTGGTCATAGTAGCTTACTACAGAGTAAACAGAGGAAGGAGAACTCAAACTCGTGATGCCGTGCAATATCTTTTTTTATTAAATCTAATAGGTGCCAAGCAATACGTAACAAAGATTTCACTGGAAAAAAAACAGTCTCAAAAACCTCACGTAACAACCCCAAACCCTCAAATTAAACGTACCCAATATGCCATCTGGTTTTCATGAGCTGGGAAATACAACTACACCATTTATCTCAGAACAATAGGAAAGGCACATTAAATGCTGGTTTATAGTATTTTCACAGACAAGTACAGCCTAAAAAAGTTAACACAGAGCTCCATGAAAGATTCCCTCCATTAAAACTGACACTTCACAGACAACCTGTCAGTCCCCTCGTGTGTGTGATGCCTCATGTTTGTCTTTCACAGTTGACTTGACATGGTCTGCCTCTGGGGCATTCTTAAACACATGTTGTTCAAAACTTCCTCGGCTGCTGGATGAAAAAGGTCCGGGGTGAGTGAGGCTTCTCCACTGCAGGGCGCACTTTGCTGTGCCTCACGCTCACCGGTGTCTCTGGAAAGTCGTGGCTCAGCTGCAAACACACCAGGCAGGAGTTCGTTACACACACGGCTTCTGTGGCCTGCGAGGCACTGTGACCAATCCCATTTGCTCGGTAGGAATGAACTTGACATGCAAAGTGGCTTTTTTAAAAAGGAGATGTTTTTGTTTACCTTGTCAAGAGTCCCAGCCAGAAGAATACCAACTTGTTGCATCCTGTTGGAGGTGGCGACGGACCTGCCGCGAGATTGCACGTTTCACATAGCTTCACTTTAAGCAAATTTCAGTACAAGTAAATTATTTTTTACTATTTAACCCTATGGACCCTGGGCACATGGCTTGATTTCTTTCAAAAACATGGGAAGAAAGCAATGTGCAACAGAAGAAATGACCCTAAAATTAGCAAGAAATTGGTAAAAAGTTACAAGAAAATTACCTGAAAATTAGTTAAAACACACACACAAACAAGAACGTAAAGAGAACCCAAACAAACAAGGAAATGACCTGAAAAAAGTAAAGTGCTTAAAACTTTGAATAATTCTGTAACTTAATTTTAAGACATTTGTCCCTTAATTTTTTTAAAATAAATTTCTAAATCCAATAATGTCTTAAAATTTGTGGAACATTTCACTCAAGTCACTCATAGCCTTTCCCCCATGTTTTTAAACAACATCACACCAATTTTCTCACTTGCAAAAGGTGTCTGAGAGCAGCACAAGCAAAGTTAAGTCGCTACAGGTTTCAAGGGGTTAATTTACCATAGAAGGGAGCTCAATGCAAGTTAAGAGTCATAAGGGTGACAACTGTGATGAGAGGTTTCACTTCCTCCCCAGTTATCTCAACCGTGGCTGGTAACTTTCAGGTCTTAATCATATCAAACAGCAACATTATTTTTTCGATGGGGGTCCCTGAGGCAAAATCTTATTAAATAGGGGTCTGTGAACAAAGCAGTTTAGGAGTCCTTGACATGAAAAACGTTGAGAATCACTGGTGTAAAGCAACATAAATTTCTAAGTCCATTGATTTTACACATCAGAGCCATTTATTTCAAGTCATAGATGCAGACCGTTGGCCTACCTTAGTTTATCAGCCCTCTTGGTCTCCTTCTCTGGATGGGTGGCACCATCTTCCAAGCTTTTCTTGGCGACCCGTTTACCTCCAGCCTTCACTGTTGATGCGGAAAAGAAAATAGGTAAAATGAAGGCTATCTGAAAAATGAGCCCTGTTGCACCTGTGTTTGGCAGAGTGTAAAGATTACAGTATTCTGTATACACTGCAAAACAATGTAACGCCTACTGCTATTATATCTTTTTTTTTTAAAATATCATGACCCTCCAAGCAGCTATAAATATTTTTCCTTGAGTTTTCCTGAGGGACTTGGGGAAAATGCATGACCCGCCTTAACTATAAATAACCATATTTCACAGTTTCTGGGTATGAGACTAACATTTAAAGTTGAATGTCCCTCCCCTGAGCCAAATCAATCCTGCGCTGGAGTCCAAGTTGAGCCAGTGGCCTGCACTTACAACAGTGCTATTAGGGGTAAATCTGAGGGGTCACAAGAGGATTAGGGCAATAACAAAGAAAAATATTTCCATTTCAGAGGACTAAAATTTTCAGATATTTCCCTTTCTATGAATCTCTGAAGGCTCCTAAAATCACTAAAATTAAGAAAACAAATACATACATAAAAATCAATTAAAATCCCTCTTAAGTTTTACTACTCAGAAGTCATGTCTACTCAACTCAACTCAACTTTATTTATAAAGCACTTTAAAAACAACCACAGCCGAAACAAAGTGCTGTACATAAATACACTAAAGCCACAGCGTGTGATGAAGGCTGGGAAGAGTGGTGTCACACAAAACGACTTTACTTCATTTCAAGGGCTCACAAAAAAGGTCAGAATCGCAAGTAATGCAAAATCTTTAGACATAAGAACGTGAATTGGACCTTTAAACAGCTCCGCACAATCAGGCAACGCTCACCTAAAATGCAAAGCAAAAAACAAAACAAAAAAACTGCCCGACTACAAGAAAACAAAAATACAAAAAATGAAACAATGAGAAGATGCTTCTAATACTAATGGGTTGGCAGGACATTTTTTTTTTTTGCATGCATCAAATTGTGTCTGCATGATGTTCCGCTGCTGAGAACACCGTGTGACTTTCACGAGCGGCCTGCGTGAAAAGAAAGAGCGTGAGGAGAAACACGGCTGCACGAGCGTAGCACGATAGATGCAATTTGCAATATCGCAGAAATGAGCGAATCAATTGTTTTTCCGTGATAGAGTAACAATGTAGCAACCCGTGCATCACACGAGGATACAAAAAAAGCAGATAAACACTTGATTGAAAGCGTCGGTCTGCACGGATCTCCATCTGGGTCGAGCAGTAAAGAACAACGACGCTTTGGCTTTATATTGTTTGAAAATCCACAATGCAACTCAAAGTCAGCGAGAACAGCAGCTCACCTGCCGGAGGATGTCCAGCTTTCAGCAAAGGAGTCTCCTTCGCTCCAGATTTGGAGAGCTGCTGCACCATTTTTGAAACTTTCCGGAGAATAAGCAAAGAAAGCACCAAACTCTTCCCAACGCCCACTTGGTTGTTTTTATGCTCAAAGAGAGATGACGTGCTGTGGAAACAGGAAGCTCACCGCCAGAGAGACGCCTATTTTATTTTTTCACTGATGATAAGCTTTGACTAACAAAGAGAAACAGCGACACAATGTATAATATTGATAATTAACTTTCAATTGTTGTCTTAGAGATGCGCCTGTATTTATGAATATCTATTTAAGTTGCTCTCTTTTATTTACGTCTTATTTTGAAAATCTTGGCAAATCCGTAAAACGACAAATAAAGAAGCAACTGCCTGACAGAGAGAGCAGGAAGTTAATAAATTCACTTTTTTAACAGGCTACCACGCTGATACTCAATTTACGGCCAAATCTGGCCACCCACAGGATGCCGTGTGGCCCCCAACCATTTTCCAATTCACACTAAAAAATAAAGTCATTCACACTGGAAATTGTTTTTGTACTTCTACTAGGTCTACACAAGTGCCAGAGTGCATAAAACAGCATAGAAATAGAGCTCGTTTATTAAAAAAAGGGTCAGTGGAAGATCCTCCACACACCGACAGACAAAGCTATGCCCCCAATGTCCTAAAATCGTAGTAACGTTCTAAAACCCTAGAAATATCCTGAAATCATGGAAATGTCCTAAATCCTAGAAACTTACTTAAATCCTGGAAACATGTATGGGGCCACTGTGACTGGCCCCTAGCCTTCTGTAATTTTGCAAAAGACACCAAGCAAAGCAAGTTGGGGATCCTTGAGTTACAAGCTTTTGCCATTAGGGCATGTGAAAAAACAAAAACAAACAAACAAATGAAAAAAAAATCAAGAAAATCAGCAGCCACAACACCCAATAAAACAAAAACAAAAAAAACCCCAAACAACACCAAAACAGCCCTCTGAAAATGATCTTTGTGCTGCTGTGTAAAATGAATTACCCCTGTCAGTGTTTTTGCTGCAAGTTGCACAAAGATGTCTTAAAATATAGATGAATATCCTCCTACTGTAAATCAACGTGGATATTAGTACAGACCTGCACTGTGGAACAAGTACAACTGTTCAAAGGCGTATCCAGTTATTCTGGTTTGTTAATCCTCTCAGGGCAAAGTTGTGTTTTATTTTCTTTATAGTAGCCTTAAGTGTCACTCAATGATGCCCCAACAAGTCTGACAGGAGTCAGGAGGATTTCAATCAAACACAAATAAAAACACCCGTAGGTTTGACACCTGTAGGTGTGAAACCATGTGTGTAAATCACATTTGACTTTCAATCTGCCTTTATTCAAAGAAATAATAAATCATTTGTCCTTCCAAGATATCCTACAAGACTGGCTGCTTCGCTGCAGATTACAGCTGATTCATTTAAATCATTGATTTCAGAGATTAAACTTTTATTGCTGCGTCTAAAGCACAGGTTTAGCTGATTCTCTGTCATGTCATAGTGAATATCGTTTGTTTCATAGTAGCTAATGTCCGAGGTCTGGTTTGTGTTAATGTGTCCAACACATTTGTTTGTGAATATACGGCTCTGAATTAAAATATCAATTTACATGATAAGGGCTTTATAAACTAACTCTGAAGTCTTGTTTTGACAAAAATCCACGAGACTAGTTTTAAAGACATTCATTATTTCAGTTTGATACTCAGGCAGTGTTTAATCCAGTTATCACACAGAAAATCTTGGATCAGGAGGATATCAAAGCCCATTTTTGGCACTGTGATGAATTAAAAAGATCTTTTAAGTCATGAGAAATTTCCTTGAAATAAAGACTTAGTATCTCAAGATAATGATAGAATTTCTCAAAATATTGACATAATATCTCACAGTAATGAGGAACATCACTAACTCATGATTTTGAGGGTTTTTCTATTATTTTAAGATACTTTTGAGATAATATATATATTATATTTTTTTTACACCATCCATTTTTTATATTTTTTTATTTTTACTGTCTAATGTCTTTTTCTCCCCCATGCCCTTTGCAATCTCCATACTATTTTATAGAGCAGCAAATGTAATTTTTTAGCATGCTCATGGGTGATCCACATGAGCACTTTGCATTTAGGGGCAAGTGGTAATCATGATCTGTTCACCTTTATGTATCTATAAATGATCTACTGACTCTTGAAATGAAATCTTTCACACAAACGGTTTTAAAGCTGTGAGTTTAAAAGTTTTTGTTGAACTATGAAACAGTTTTATTGAAAGCTGGCCTCCCTTCACTAATATTTGTGTGAATGCAATGTAATGAAGCCAACAGGAAACTACAGAAAAAAAACTGAGTAAATAGAGCAGAGTTTGATTTTTCTTTCAGGTCTCTCTGCGTTCACACTCATTTCTGTTTGTGTGCATAAAAAATGTCTGTAAGCATCAAGTGTGAAAGATATGTTTGCACCGTACCTGTGGAAAGAAGCAATTACACCACGTGTTTAAAAAACAAAACTGACCTTTTATTATTTTAGCATGGTTGTGTTATGATGCCATCTTTGTCCACATATTTCTTCATATATTTATATATCTATAGAGATTTAACATGGCACAAGTTTCTTTTTTTTTTAACCAGTGCTGATGAGTGTAAACCAGGTAACATTGTTTTTTTCTGTATTTACAATAAAATGAAAGAAATGTACAAGACTCCATGGCATTACACAGCTTCAACATTAAGTACAGATACAATTTGATCCCTCTGTACAATCTAACATCATTAGTTTACTATTATTTTTTTTGTTTATTTCTTCTTTTTTTTTTTTCTTTTTACAGATATGAGTTCATGATCCATTTTGGCTTCAGCACATACACATTCCCCATCTTGACTCTTACCGCGGACCCTCGCTCACATGACTCACACCTCTCACCATGCTATCACAGCTAAGAGAAAGAAAAATAAAACTAACATCTAGACAGAGCACGACGCACGTCTCCTCGCTGTAGTGTGGGGTATCATCCCTCAGCAGGCCCCCCAGCATGATTCCATCTTTCCTTTAGTGAATAAAAAATAATTTAAAAGAAAAACATTCCTTGATTTCCTTCTTTGGCACACATTCCATCTTTCCATCTGTCATCGCTCAGTTGAACTCCCCCTCCACACACACCACGCATTCACTTGAAAACAAACACACTTATGAAGCCAAGTTCATGAAAAAAGTTCATCGGTTCCTGTGCGCTCCCGTGGGCCCCTCGCCTCCGCTGCAGGGTGAAGACGGGGCATCAGGAGCTATACCCAGGAGTCAGGAGAGCCGGGGTACTGCTCTGCCCGGTAGGAAGGCCTCCGTGTGCTAGCGTAAAAGTCCACATAGTTGGTGGTGGATTTCAGTCCGTGAGGCTGGGAGCTGTAGTCGACTGTAGGCGGGTAGGTGATGACCTCCTCCAAGTACGGGTCGTCGTAGCCGTGGGGATGCTGCAGGTACATTCTGTACGTGTCATAGTTCCTCCTACCTGGCTCCTCTGTATAATACATAGGCTGCATGGAAAAGAGACAGTTAGGCTAATCCGAAATAACTTTCACTAGAATACGATATAAAGCAAAAACAGTGGCAAGCAAGTCAACAATTTCACTCAAGTGCCGTATTTAAAGTTATAAAACAGATCGCTAAAATCAAGCAATCCGATCAGTTGTTAGCTGTGGTATAATAACCACATACAATGGCAATTACATCTATTTCCCTTTACATAAAGGAAGTATCAATCTGCATTTGCCACATTTGTGGCCGTTAATGTTGCGTTGTGATGTGTTAAAGATGCACAAAAAGAGAGAGCAGCACAACTGCAACCTGTCCTAGAAATTAAAGTAATTATCTGCTTAACATTTGATATGTCGACGTTTTTCTTTTACCACTGAGTCATGTGATCAAATGTGAATTTAATGTGTAATCTTATGCAATATGCAATTACAGCACAAATCACTGCTAGCAACCCAGCTTACGGGCACACCTTCGGGCAATTTAGAGTCACCAGTTAACCTGACCTGCAAGTCTTTGGACTGTGGGAGGAAGCCAGAGAACCCGGAAAAAAACGTCCATCTTGCCACCATATAGTGGACTTCATAGTGAGTGGTAAGGGATTTCAGACACAGCCTACTGTATATTTTTCATATTTTCATTTGTAAACAACAAAATCCACCTACCAGCACACCTGAAGCTTCCGAGTTAACATGCAATATCTCATTTGATAAATTCATACAAAAACTTACTTGTAAAAACCCCAAAGAAATGGTTTTACGGGGATTACGTGGAGACTGTCTCTTGTCCTTAAAGTATTCCTATAATTAAGGATCTGAGTACTTCTCCCTGCCAAATACACAATGATGCTATTACCATCGTCCCCTTGATGATAATAAGATGAAACAACATAAACTAACATCTCAGCAGTTTCAGGAAAATGCACTGTTGTCTGGCTGGAGGTTTCTTTAAAAGCCAGTAAGCTAATCAATCACCTCTCGCCCGCACGTCTGTACCACTAATGCAACGGAGAACTGCTTCAAGGTAAAGGGCAGAAATCCACAAGATAGATGGAATTTGCCTGAAATAAACAGGGTGATGACTGTCCTTGTGAATTAACGGGGCTAAATGTGATGGGATGAAGGACACAGGAGAAGTCTCTCGTTCATCTCCCCCTCCCTCCTGCCTACTTCTCACTGTGCCTGTTATCTGAATGGGCACACATGGACGTGTCCCACAGTGACAGGTGCCTGAGACGCACCCAGACCATCCCAATCCCAGCAGTCACAATCACTCTCGCTCAGACAATAGCTGATGTGCTGGGTCATTCCCAGCATCGCCATTTATCCGCGGTGGAATACGCGTCAGTCTCTTTGTATTAGTCAAATGGGGTGGAAGAGCCGGTCGTTGTCGCCAGGTTTATACAGCATGCAGGATGGATCTCAAACAAGGGCCTAGTACCATTAATATCAAACACTTCCTAGAAGAAAAAAAAAACTCTTAGTCTGAACAATGGAGCCAAGTTGGCCTGAAAAAATTTGTTGATTTTGAAAAAAAAATTATATATCAACAAGAAACTATATTCATGTATTTGTTTTAAATCAGTTATCAAGCCAAATGTGAAACATATACTTGTTTATGCTCTTTTACTGCCTTGTAAATAATTGGCGATTAAATATCTGTCAGATGAAACAAGCTATTTGAAGATATCACACAAGGCTATGGGGAGTTCTGACTGACATTTATCGTTATTTTCTGATATTTCATTGACTAATGACTTAATCACATAATAATTAACAACTCAAATGATGATAAAAATAATCATTAATTGCAACCATGGTGCAAAGCTTTAATTGGTTGAAGTGTTGCTGTCATTTTTGATCCATCGAAAAGATCAACAAACACTTGAATATTGTGCATTCAACACCAATTAGTTTCTGACATCGGAACGTGCAGAATTGTCACGTGGATGGGCTCATATGAAAGAGGGGCTTGGGAGTCTTCCTCCAGGAAATTTCAGGCATCAAACACATAATTTTCTGCATTCTGGTGAATTTTTAGCTCCATCAATTCATGGTGAAAAGTCCTTCAAGTTTGTCAGAAATAAAAGTCCTCAGCTACTTTCATGTTTTTACTGAGGGATCCTCCGAAATCTACGCCTATGAGCAAATGTGTGTTAATTTAAATATGCATTTAATTTATGAAGCCCAATAACACAAATCACAATTAGCCTCAGAGAACTTCACAACATACAACATCCCTCTGTTCATGGACCCTCACAGGGTCCCCCCAAAAAACCCTCTCACAGGGAATAACACTGTATAAACCTCAGGAAGAGCAACTGAAGAGTGATCCCTCTGCAGGGACAGACAGACATGCAAAATATGTCATGTGTACAGAACAGATCAACATAATAAAAAGTAAGTAATACATACAAGTGAGATAGCTTTGTGTGTAATCACTGTGATGCTAGTATGTTTTATGTGGGGTTTGCTGTAGGTCTATATATATAATTGAAGTATTCTGCACAAACAAAATAAAAAGGTAAATAGAGAGCTAACTTGTGTTTTGGGAATGATGTCGTCGAGTTACAGCGGTTGGGCTGAATCAGAGCAGACAAATGACGAACAGATAAGAATGCAGAGCCCGTGAAGCAGAATGATTATATTCACCTGTGTTCTTCTGGGCTCCTCTCTTGTGGGGGATGAGTAGTAATATGGAGAAGGCTTTCCAGACCCTGGGAAAAAAATCAAATAAAATGAAAAGAGCAGTTCAGTGGGACTTGATGCAAATACACTTCATCTCATATCAGTGGAAAAAGTCTGCACATCCCCATGGGGTGAATGTCTGTATTTAGATAGAGCAGGATCAAGAAGTGCTACGCTGTGCTGTGGAGAGAAACAACACCAAATAATAGAGTTGGCCACTGCTTGTTCTGCTGTTTGCATTGCCCATGGGATGGGTATTTTTGTTGGCACTTTATCCAACCAGTGGAATCCTGAAACTCAATTTCCATTTCGCTATGTACTGCGTGGACTGTTGAGGCTGCGGCTCATGTTGTTTACTCTGCCCTCCTCCTGCTCCTGCCAACCAGCGTGGGCTGGCAAGAGCTCTCGTCTGGCTGTAGTGGATGTCTGGTTACCCACTCACTGGCCCTGTCTGCATGCTGCAACTTGGGCCCTGCTAACAATGGCACCATTGTAGAGTGTCCACTACTGGCTGGCCAGTTCACTTCACTGCTGTGCAGATCAGCTCTGAAGTGCTCAGAATTAAAATGACTGACTGTCTCCGGGCTGGCAGGCTTTAGCAGAGAAGATAAGAGAGGACTGTCTTGGCAGGGAGACGAGACTGGCTATGGAATCTGCTCGGAGCGTTATGAGGGATAAAACAGATAAAGCCCTGCTCAGAGAGGACCGGAGGGTAGCCTGTGATTACAGTCTGGTGCAGATACTGTTTGAATTTGGTTTAAAAGATGACTAATATGCCTACTGTGTGCACTTTCAGTTTTCATTGTTTGAGTACCTGTATACTGGTTTTTATGGATGCTGTTGTCCCCATGGTAATTATAAAATTGCATAGTTGACTGCGCTCTCTGGTAATCTCTGATAGTGTCTCTATGCTCTTTGATGCCCAGCATGGCAGGAGACGACGTGGCACTGGCAGCTGTGAAGAGAAAAACACACTTGAACGATACATTCCAGAGGTTTTCCTGTTTCACTGGATGTGTCTGTTTTCGTGAAACTAGAGCCTACCAGGGTGGTCAACTGGGGACATCTGAATGGTGCTGGTGGGGAGGGTGGGCTGGGACTTAAACCTGTCCCGTTCAAGTGTTGACACTGGGGTGAGGAAATGGTTTTGGTTCCATCCATCCTGTTGGGAAGAAGAGAGATGAAACATGGTAGTTTGAATAACTAGAGCAGTGTTGGACTGTGTAGTCTTAAAAAAGCTTTTTATTCGGTCACAGAGGGAATATTTGAAAAATCCCTTTGCTATGTGGTCCACACTAAGCCCATATCAATAACAGGCACGCTTGGAATTTGGCAGAAAGATTACTTTCTTTTCAGTAATATCCAAACACAAGGCTTTTTCCTTGTTACATGCAATGGTGCATGTACATGGACCAAATTTTTTATCTGCATCAAAATAATTTTCCACCACATCAATTGAATTGATATTTCTTCCTCTTTCTTGGTCAGGGTCATCCTGAACTGGATTGTACTAAAACTTTTAAGCAAGCCTCTGAAAGAAAACCTTGATGCAATTCATTTATTATAAAATCTGGGACATTCCAGTGTGTTACAATATAATTTGAGCTGACCTTCCCTGAACAGTAATGTGCAGTTAAGGTAATTCAAATTTTATAGGGTCAACATTTTGAGCAAAACATCCATTGCACTTCTTTCCATACTTATTATGAAAACACTTTCTGTATATCAGGACTTGTGTGGTGATGTCACACATTCATCAATGTGTCATTCATTGACTTACATAATATGTGATGTGTAACAAATTAAAGCTGAAATGCGTCTTTTGTTTTTCACTGCATGAGAAAATAGGAATGTGGCGTGCGAGTGTGTGAAAAGTATTAATGGCTTGACTTTGCATTGGAGTTTTTGAACCTGGCAGAACATACTTTTGTGCATGCAAAGCTGAGAATTACGTGCACAGTTAAAATGTTACTGGTATTTCAAGGCCTGAAAATGTACACATGTAGCAAAACAACTTGCAAAAAACGTTTTTTTTTTCTTACAGTTTAACTACCTCTCCATGCAATAACGTAATCAATTAATTATGCACAAACAAAATTAACCCAGTTTTAACCCCTTGAAACCTGGAACAACATCCTTTTTTTGTGCAGAGTTCAGTCACCTTTCACAAGCTATTTGACCCTTTGAAACCTGAGCAAATCGGTTTGATTTCTTTCACTAACATGGGGAAAAAATGCCACAACCAGCTTAGCAAGATATGCCCCACTAATTGCAAAAATGTAGTAAAATGTGACATGAAAATTACAAAAAAGCCTCTCAAAAAGAGTGGAGAATTACTAGAAAATTATCCAAAAAATAGGGAAAATGTCCCACAAACTATATTTATAATTATGGTACTTTTATACTTAAAATTATGTTACAGAAAAACAACTTTTTAGCACTTTTTCAAGGACATTTTCATGTTTGTTTTTGTATTCTTTTTGTTTTTGCAGTTTTTCAGGTAATTTTCTTATGACTTTTTTCGGCCATGTCTTGTTATGGCGGTCCTTGCCCTCTCCTCATATACTTCAAATAAATCAAACCAATTTAGCTGAGATTCTAAAGGGTTAACGGTACCATCATGCCATAAGTCCCTATGATCTTACTTTCTTATAGATGGTACGTAGATCCCGGTACTGCCACAGTGTGTTCAGCACCTGAGCAGCTGCTTTAACCACCTTCATAGAGTACCTGGAAAACAAACAAAAAACATAAACACTTATTTTTGAGTATTCCTGAAACACTTTATCATCATTTTAAATCCAGCTGTTAATTCTACAGGACAGTATGACTGGAGGAAGAGAGTGTCCTTGGTGTGTTGTAACCTGGAACATTAGTGAATATATAGCAGGACAGAAATAGCTGCTGGTCCATCATTCCACAGGGACATAAAACTTCAATGCACACAAAACCACCTTCCCTGTGGCTATGGCTTCTCAGAGCATTTAGATGTTTGTGTGTATGTGTGTGTGCTTAGATGTGTTTGTGTAAAACTCCCACTGTCCAATGTCCAGGACAGTCTGTATAGTCCAACCAGCGGCCACATATGGCTGTTTGTGTGGTCAAGCGGTGCATTTGAGCATGTGCACATGTTAGCATCAATGTGTACTCTGTACCCTCACTAAAAGCATTGGTACAAACACACGCCGCCGTGGCCCACCTGTCTCCTCTGCCCTTGGTGATGTTGACCAGCTTCTCGATGCCGCCCGTGTCAGCCAAGGCCTTGGCGTTCTCCATGTTTTTGCTTGTGACCTCGTGCAGGGTGCAACAGATGGCCGCCACTGTTTCGTCTGACAGCAGGGTGGTGTTCCCCCCGGGGAGACGATTGACCAGGTCCCTCATTGCATACTTCCCTGAGAGGGAGGAGGGGGAAGTGAGACATGCAGCTAACATGTTATGACGTGTTGTGCAGCAGGTTTGTGAGCAGAAGCTCATGCACAGAGAGAAGACATGAAGACATGCTTTGCATTTAGTTTTACACGTTATATAATGTATAAGTGGACGCCTGCCACCACGAGCTGTAACAGATTCTCTCAATATCGTATATTAATTCTGCTACAGGCTGCAGTGAGGTCGGCAGTTTTCCTCAATGACATTGCGTTATCATCTCAAGGACGTCGGAGTGTGAGCATCCTGGTGTTACAAAAAGGATTGTTTCCCCCCATTTCTCCTTCAGCAGAGCAGCCCAGCTGAAGGACCTAAATACATGCAGCATAAACTCTGTCTCTCTCTCTCTCTCTCTGTCACACACACACACACACACACACACACACACACACACACACACACACACACACACACACACACACACACACACACACACACACACACACACACACACACACACACACACACAACCAAAAGCACCTTAACCACAGCAATGCAGCTCCTCCCTCATCTGCCTACAGGCGTCACCCCTGCATTGCTGGAACTGTAACTCCTAATTAATTCCGCACAGAGAGCACATAAAACTTGGTTGTCATTAAATGAGACCATTTCACGGAACAAACAGGGCTGCAGTGAGATGAAATTAAAAATAATGACCGGCAGTTAAAAATGTTCACAAAATAGTCTATTTGTATTTTTGCATTTAGTAAAAAAAACAGTCAGTGTCTGTTAGTAGCTCTATAATGCAAAACATGACACTTTGGGGGATTTAATGTGTTGAGTACACACATCTATACACTAAATGTCTACAATACTGTATGTCTTGCATTGCCCATTGTGAATCAGTATAATTCTGATACATATTGTTCCAGTTCAAAGGATCATGCTGTATATACAGCCCAATAATTCCTTTATACCTCCTTACTAAGCAGTTAGATCAAGTATTTGTTATGCACATTAACATATTGAATTTATGTTTATGCTCCATTTGTGCATGTCACCAAGCTAAACCCATTTACAGGATGACTTCTCAGTACAACATGAGCTACATGGACAACTAAAATGAAGCCAAGTAAAGAACAGTATTAATGAGTAACATCAGTATATTTCCAACCTGCAGGTCTGCACTGTCAATTTAGGTCCACTAAAAGTTTTTGTTTTTGCCACTGACATGCTGAGTATTTTGTCTGACAACACTATGGAAAGCCGCCCTACAGAGATAGACCATTTGGTTAAAGAGTAAGATCCTTTTTGTTTTATTATTCGTTAAACTGTAATTTCAACATTATAAAACAAACTTAATTCAAACAGAAACAAAACGAAACTCACAAAAAAACATCTTGGTTTGTTTTTTCACTGTTTCAACAATCATCTACTCTAGTTTACACTGAATAAATCCTTAACACTTTGAAACCTGGATTGGCATCAGTTTTATAGTGCTGCTTCCAGATGGTAAAAAAAGGTCTATCTTTATGCTGTGAGCCACTTAGAATAACAATCGGAGCCTGTCTCTCAATAATGGACCAATTTAAAAAAACAACAACCTGTTGTTCCCATTACCACTTAGATCCAAAAACACTGAAAACAGGGTCCACCCTGATATATATTCCTCACTTAATTCTTTAGAATCTTCATATTTGTATATTATCTGATTCAACTACTCAAAGTATCAAAACATCTGAGAGTGTGACTGACCTATGAGCTCCTTGTTCCTGACATCCAGCGCCATGTTTCTCAGAGCAGTGGCGACCGAACACACCACCCTGTCGTTATCCATCCGCAGCAGCTCCACTAAGATGGGCAGGCCCTTCTCCTTACGCACTGCTGCACGGATATATGCTGCAAACTGTACACCCAAAAACACACACAAAAGGCATTAAACCTTCAAAAGGGTCTAGACGCCACACGGGAAAATGGATGGTCTTGCGCATTTTAACGTGTGTGATTGCAAGTGTGAAACTGACGTCAGCTCTGACTGACACAGAGGAGGTGAGCTGTTAAATCCTTTTTAACCAGTGGAATAGATGCTTTGTCTCCAAGGACATCACATTCAACAGTGTATATACAAAAGGGGGAATGTGTGTATTTGTTTGTGTGTACACAGATGCACAAACATGACTGTACCTTCCAGTTGCCGGCTGACAGGTTCTGAAGGGACCCAGCGGCGCCCTCCAGTGTGGCGGGATTTGAGCTCTCAGCCAGCAGTGTCAAGTAAGGCTTAACAACCGAAGGATGCCATAGCATCTCTGCCCCCTTGGGAGACTTGGAGAAGCCTGGGATGGGTCCAACACCGTCCCACTGAAAAACACAACAACAACAGTGTTTAGTCAGATTTCAATATATGTTCCGATGCAGACCTTTTTTTTCTTTTGTTTTTTGTTTAGCTTTGTAAAAATTATATGTACATGTACAGCAGTAACTAGGTTTGGGTAGCACTCTTAATGGGGAATTTTACCAATTATATGAAGTGCTGCAGTAACAAAATTTGTCTGTAGTCTCATTTAGCTACTTGTTAGCAACCAACTTTTTAAAGACACATAAAAGCTTTAAATTTCACAAATAGAGTATTTACTGACTTATTTTATGTCAGAATAAAACATGAAAATCTCTTAAAGAGAAACTTTGGTATTTTTGAGTTGAGACAATAGTTTTTTATGTTTGGTCCAGTTTTGGGAGAGACGGCAGCTGCAGCGATAAACTACGGAGCTAGAGCAGTGACAGTAAGATTTGGCATCAAAAATAAATTTTTGCATTGTAAAAAGGAAAAACTGGCTGAAAAAAACCATTAACAATAAAACACAGGCATTTAAAATGTCTTTTTTGGCATTGTGATGTTTTAATCATTCACAGTAAATTTTGCTTCATGTCACTCTTTTTTCAGTGTCTATCATTGTGAAAAAAGAAATTCTGGAAACACTTGAAAAAGAATGACATGAAGAAAATAAATCACATGCAGAAAAGAAATAACAAGACTGTAATTGAAAAACCCATCAGAATGCATACATGCAAACATAACAAAAAAAAAAGAAAAGAAAAATAATTCTTAATGCCTGTGTTTCATTTCTTTAGGACAGTTTTATGTGACAAATTTTATTTTTGATGACAAAATTAAGTCATTTTTCTACCTCCATACGAAACAGTGAGTGCAATGCAGCACTGTCACTGCTGCAACTGGCATGGTTTCTCTCAGTACTGGACCAGCGTAAAAAAAAATTTGTCTCCATTTCTCAAAGAAGTAAAAATAAAAAAAGAGGGGAAAACAGAGACAAGGTTAAAAAATACAAAAAGAAGAAAGGTCCATCAGCATTGACATACATGTTGAATAAATGTGAATGATCAGACCTCTTGCTAATGTAAACCCTGCTCGGAGTCTCTACTTAAAAAGCCGCACACTCACTGTGTCTTCCTGCAAGCTCTTTTTTTTCTTCTTCTTCTTCCTGCCCCAGCAGCTGGAATCCACCTCTTTACTGGGTGACTCGCTGCCCAGTAAGCCGTCCAGCTCCTGCCCCCCTATCAGTCTGGACGGCGGCAGCTCCAGCTCCAGACGATAGGACAGGTTCCTTAGAGTGCAAATACAGTTCTCCACAATCTGAAGGCGGGCAGAATGAGACATGGGGTTTTGGGTGGGTAGTTACAGCAGTGACTTTCTAAATCAAAATCACAAAAGCGACAACACCATAAACTCTGTGCAGCAAGCTACAATATCCACAGCTGATGCCCGGGACACAGGACTGCTATTTGCAGGATCACAAATCGATTTGTTATGGAACCCAAGGGTCTGCAGTTAGAAAGAATGTCTGGACCAGAGCAAATGGATTTTATTGCACGCTGTTTGAGTTCTGTGCTATTTTTGCCTCACAGAATGTCAATGAGCATATATGTTTGACAAAATTAAGGGGCCCAGTTCCCAGGGGACGCCATCTCCACTGTATGAGCCACTTGACTTTTTATATCTTTTAAAGTGCACAGATGCATGTCTGAGAGATCTGATATAATTTCTGCTGCTACCACAGAAAAAGTGTTAATGTAAACCAGGTCAAAGAGATGCAAGTTGGATTCTGAATATTGTGCATGTGTAAGTTGTGCTTTGGGTGATAAAGCACATGAAACAGTTGCTGCTGAGTGCTGTGGGGGTCATTTAGACACCAGCAGTGAAATGATTCAAACAGGGTTAAGTGGGTTTTTTTTCCCCCAGGGCCTCTTATCATGTGGCAGCATGTTTTCCTCCTGGTTAGGTGTGCATGTGTGTGTGCGCACACATGTGTGGGTGTTTCAGTGCGTACCTTGCTGTCGAAGTCAGAGGTGTTTACACAGGCTTTGATGACGTAGAGCAGTGAGTCAACCAGGCCCTCACAAACACGCATCTGTTTTCTGGCCTCCTCACCGGCTGAACTCAGGTTCCTTTTGAAAAACACACACACACACACACACACACACACACACACACACACACACACACACACACACACACACACACACAAATACACAGACAGACAGACACAAACACACACAAACATACACACACACACAAACAAACACAAACACACAGACACAAACACACACAAATTAGGACTTTGATTTGGGGCTTTGCTCAACAAACAAATGTGCAAGTACACAAATGACAGCTGTGTGTGTGTTTGTGCGTCCCACTTGAATGTGTAATGTGGGTTTTGCCCTCCCAATACACCATCCATAATGTATGAAGTGTGTGTGTGTGTGGTCTGACTGAAGTCATTACAGCACTTTGCTGAGTAAATAAGGAACTAACTCTGTGTGCTCACATGCACAAACAACCTTACCTGTGCATGTATGCACACACGCAAACACACACGCAAACACACACACAAACACACACACACACTGGCTTTTATCAATTAAATGCTAAACTTGACATCCGGCACAATGTCTTTAAAAGCAGACGTTCCGGGAGAGAAGCTGGGAAGATAACATCATTGACTGTAATGGCATGATGATGACTAAAACAGAGACAACACAGGTAAGAATCATAGCGGTTTGGCTAAAAGATGCACAATTACGAGAGCTTATGCAATTTTTCGCAATGTTAAGCCATAAGACACTTCATTTGGTCATTGTAGATGTACATGTTTGGTAACTCTCAGGCTGACGGCTGTACACAAAAGTAATAAACATTCAATAAAAACTAAGTTTAAACATTAAGACAAGATAAAAGCAAGGTAAAACCACAAATGATGACGAAATATAACAGTGACAAATGCCTCTCAGGATAAATGACAATAATAATGACGTTAATACAAAGTGTGCCTGAAATATCAATAATAAATGACAGCAGCAGGTTTAAAGTGCATTGTGGCTCAAGTCATTGCACAACAAAACGTGCATGTGCTTAAATCAGTGTACAGCAGCTATATGTCGGTGTGTACATGTGCATGTGTTGTCGGGTAAGGGTTGATGTTCATCAATTATGACAATGTACACACTGTTCTAATATTGTTAGCCATGGAAATGTTGCTCTTCATTGCTCTCAAAATGTTGGTGGGTATTCACTCCAGTATTATCCTTCAAGGACAACATTAACATTGTTATTTACATTGGAGCCACATTATGAGGTCATTCCCACACTTGATGTAATAGTGCCAAATGTCCACATAGGGGTGCTAGAGCCCAGTGTGCTCATCAGGTGGTTTACCTCAGACAGCCCGTGGTGTTCCTCAGCACCAGGGAGGAGTGGAACTTCAGCTTGTGGTCATCATCGAAGGTGGAGCTGCTCCATCCAGAGTGAGGGATGATCACAGTGTTGGTCAGAGTCGTTAAGGCGTCCCGAATGATTGTCATCTTGACAGCGTCACATGACGACAGGTTCCACAGCACCCCTGGGGAAACAACAGCACACAATGAGACACAGGCAACACAAACCGCAGGTTATGTCAGCTGTCATGTGAAGTCAGGGTAGCCCAACAGAGATACCAACAACTCTTTTGGCTTTAAATAGCTCAGTCTGTGTGTGTGTGTGTGTGTGTGTGTGTGTGTGTGTGTGTGTGTGTGTGTGTGTGTGTGTGTGTGTGTGTGTGTGTGTGTTCATGAACATAAAACACACAGACCAGCAGAGAAGCCTCACACACACACAAGTGAAAAAAAAACAAACCCAAAACTCCTTTCCCACATGAAACAAGCGTTCGAGCATCAAGGCATCAGACATTCACATCAAATTTCATCTGGGCAGAATATCCTCAGGGCGAAGATTATTTGCCAGAAACTGAGAGGAAAAAAAAGAGGACGGGGCGGAGATCCATATGGCTCCGGCTCAGTCATTTGAAATGAAATATAAATAATGTAAAGGCTTTCGAAATTATGCCATCATTTCACTCAATTCAAATATACTTTTGGTAACCACTGATAATCATGCAAAGTCCTGGCAGCCTTTGATGCTGCATCTGTCAAGGATTAGCCAGCATGTAGCATGTTCTTCTAATTAGATGCCTCTTGCTGCTGGGCTTATACTGAGGCACAGTCTGACTTGTGCAGGGCACGGGCAACCTTGGAGGGGGCTAATGCTGCAAGAGCTGGAGTCTATTGTACAGACACAGGGCTGAATACACACTCAAAAAATGCTGCTGCAATGAAAGTACAGAGTGCGTGTTCAGTATGCACGTGTGTTCAGTGTACAAGTGTGGTCGCTTCATGACTTATACATCATGTTTGTGCCCAGTGTTGTTGCTCTACAATTGCTAACCTTGGTTTGTAAAAGCAGAACAAAGATCATGACCTACAGACCAGATCGAGCTATTACACTGCACTCTGTATGTGTGTATTGGCAAGAATCTGGCGACATGATTCGTATCCTTATACAAAAACAGTCTTTTAGGAAAACTGTCAGAATATAAAGAACAAACCACCACATGCATTAGGAAAAGTTTCCTTTTTTATGCAGAATGGTTGGATCTACATTTGCATTTACAACAGTCCATGTAACATGCAACATTATAGCAATACTTTTTGTGCAATCGGCAAAGGATTTAAAGCTGGGGAAGGCAGAATTCTGGAAAAGGCATTCAAAAAATGGCAGAATTTGAAAAGACACTCATCCTTTAACTCCTCTTTTTGCCCTAAGCCCCTCCCACCAGATGACAATGGGCATGTGCACATTCTTCATACAGTAACCCAATGACACTTCCCATTATTTCATCTTTTTTCATTGTACAGTAGAATGCTGCAGATTCACACAGCTCCTCCTTGCCCCACTCTCTCTGTTTACTTAACCATTTTATAAATACAAACTTTCTGTCATTTGTGCATTTTTATTAACTTTGTGTTACTGCTAAGCCTTGAAATTTTGATCAATCACACAGTCTTTGTTTTTTTTATCCTTCTTCTTTTTATGCATGATTATAGTAATTTAATAGATCGGGTATCTCCATAAGCCATTTTTGCTTCTTACCCCCCTGCACAGTGTTTACATTTCTTATTTTCTTTTTCTGTCTTTTCTATTTCTACGCAAATAAAACGAAACTAAACACAACCAAACTGAACAAATGGGACAAGATTTAGCTAGCTAGCCACCCCACGTTCCCTCTGCTTCAATGCTTCTCAAGTCAAGTCAAGTCAATTTTATTTGTAGAGCCCATTATCACACAACATGGTTTGCCTCAGAGGGCTTTACAGCAAAATTATGGCTGTGGCTGTGGACTGTTTTTCTGGGAGGAGTGGGCACCAGCAGAACCTGCAGCTGTAGACACAGGGACACAGAGACACATTGGGCTGGCAGCAATGGCATAACCGGTGTAATGGCAGCAACAGAAAGTTTGCTGATCTGGTGGGGAGTTGGGGGCTGTCCAGTCCCCCTAAGCTGAGGTTTGTACGGGCTGATTTTGGATTGTTGCTGCCTCTGACTGGAAGTCCATTTTTTTGAGCTGCTGTCCACTCTCCTCTTGGCGAGGTGGTCTGTAGTGGGCAGGGAGTTAGGTGGACACTATTATTTGAGGCTCTAATGTTAGCTAAAGTTAGCAACATCGACTTGAACTTGAGCCTTTAGCTCCGGTTTGCAGAAGGAAGAAAGTTTTATTTAGTTAATTGTCAGACTCTGTTTTAGACTCTTGTTTTGATGAGTCCACCTTCTTTTGTTGCCAAAGCTGTAAGAGCAACTTTCTCTGCAAGATTCTCCGCCATTGAATTAGGCTTTAGTAAAATAGTAACATCCTCTCTCTGAAATGACCTGTGATTGTCCAAAGTCTCCTGCCACACATGCTAGATTTTCTTAAGTCTGACAGCCGAGCCAAGCTGAGGTGCAGCAGTCTTGTTTTCTCCCAGACCACTTGAATTACAATATGCACTAAGTTTATAATGGGATTCTTGGCCACTGACACCAAAATTAACAGCTTAGCCCAACTATAACATTTGCCTATATCAGTAAAAAAAAAAGAAAAAAGTGCTTGCAGGATTCTTTAGGTGCAAAAGTGTCTTCGTGAATCAACGCAGTCTCACAAAACATTATATTGCGATGCTGACGTGTCGTTATTTTCTTACACCCCTTGTGTATCTATTCCTGGTATACAAGGACACATCAGTGTGAGAGGTTGAAAATAACGATTAGCTTTCCTGACTTCTTTCTTAACCTCACTTTCTTTTTCCTCTCAGCACGCTGTTCCCCTCCTCTCTAATTGAACCAATGGAGACGATAATAGTCTATAATATACCCCAGGAGCCCCATTCAGACACACTGCTGGCAAGAGGCTATATAGACAGATATGTGTCTGCCAAGCAGTGTCTCTTCCAGACATTTATAAAACAGCCGTTTCACATACTATTATCCATATTAACACTACATCAAAGTGCTTTAAACCCATTAAAATCATTTAGTTAAATTTCACTGTCATATTTATTTTGACAAAACATGAAACTCCGAGAGTTAAGTGATACTTGGCTCTTGACAGTTAACATGCAGCATGTGCTTCTTGTCAGCGCTTGCCAGCAGTGTGTGTGGGTCTGCATGCCGAAAACCCCAGCATCAGGTGGGCTTGACGTCTCCGCTCTACACAGGAGGTGGGATACATTTCAATCAAATCCTTCTGTTGTGATCGAGCTCTGCTGCTTACGTGAGCAAAGTCAGTCCTGTGTTTGCCTTTCTCACGGGATACTGGACACACAAGAATTGCCCTGAAATACGACCGCTAATGCAGTGATAACACAAATTCTCACGCCTGCTGACCGACTTCCCCAGTCCCTTTAACTCACACAAACCCGCTCCCTCTCCGACAGGTTCCTCCAAATGTCAATTTGTAGAAATGAAACATTCTCTGCAGGATTTCAGTCTGGTCTGTGGAGGCGATGGCATGTCGGAGAAATCAACAAGCGAATGCACTGAGGTGTGACTGACAACGCTGTCAGTGGTGCAACACCAACGGCAATAAGTCATATCTGACAGTCAGATGGAGCAGACCTGTGAGTGTGTGTGTGTGTGTGTGATCAGAGTAATAAACTGTGTTCTCTGCTCATGTTCTCAGGTGCTTTGGCCTGGCTATGAAACACTGACTCAATGTAAACATGGTTGTGACACCAGGGCCAAAAGTCCATCCAGAGCTAAACTCTAGTGATCACAAGGGGGGAGAGGCTTAGTAGAGAGAGGGAGAAAAAGAGAAAATATATGAAGGTGGGTAGAATGACTCCAACAGTTGTCGAATCATTGATCCAAGAGCAAACTGAACTGAAAAATTGATGGACATTTCTCTTGACTTGAAATAGTTCAGCTGTGGTGGGCTTTGGGGCTTTGAAACGATACAGACAGGAAAAATGACACAAGATCATTGATTGGGGATTAAATGGCCAGAGGGGATCATGTTAGTATGACTGTAGTGTAAGGGCTGGGTTATGCTAGAAAAGTAGTACTTTGTACTACATGTTGTCTGACCATGTTGAAAGGCAAAAGTGTGTTTGGCTGTTGCAATAAGATTCTCTTTTTCACATTACTGAGATCCAGAAATAAAGGACAAGCTATGTCCCTGTCTGTGTCCAGAGACAAAACAAATAAGCATGTGAAGGGCTCGGAGATCAGTGAGAAAATCTATAAAGTTACATGGTAAGCTCTAAAATTACAGGTGTGTCATGTGTAAACTATTTTTGTTGAGTTGCTTTTTAGTGAAACACTTAGGAAAAGACGCTTATGATCAAGTTTTTGGAGTATCCTGTTTGTGTTTGAGCATGTAAACACCATATCCCAGTTTCAGAAAGCAGGATAAGTTCTCATCCTATATATTAGAAACTCAAAAATGCTATCTGGAGCACTCTGAAAGATACCTGGATAATGTTGCATGTATACACCTTAACCCTGTTACTGAGAACCATCTGTGCAGGTATGACTTTACCTGAGTGACCTAGCAGAAATCCAAAAAATGGCGACACTGTCTCACTCCAGGAGCAATGAAGGAACAGTGTTTTGGACAATACTGCATAGCTGCTTTCAGGAATAATGTTATGTGAGCAACTACATAGTGTGTATGTGTGTGTGTGTGTGTGTGTGTATGTGTGGTTGAGAGAGACACAGATGCTCTCAGAGCAGACAGATGTTGCTGATCAAAGCAGAGAAGAAATTAGAAGTTAAGTTGTAAAGAGGTAGTGTTAATATTTCCTGTTACTTTCATTGTTAGCCTGTCTCTGAAATGCAGCGCCTGAGCAAATAGACTGCAGTAATCAGTAACTGGGATCCTAATATTTATTATGTATACTGGGAATAAGAGTCAAACAATTTCTTTGTGCTTGTGTAAACACCTTATGCTGAATATGATCATGCTAGTTTTAATTACATTTTGTCATATCACATATCACTCCCGGCTGTCTAGGAGTACAAAAGAGTGCGACACTGAATGTTGCTTAACATGTTTGGATGACATTTATGGAAAACATTGTCAGCTGAGTTCATGTTATAATAATTACAATGACTCCAATAGCAACTTGGTTCTATATGACTCTAATTTTTTTGTTACCATGTTGCATTTTTTAAAAAACTTTTGATGACACAACGCTAGCAGTTACTCCATGCCTCTAGCACATCCAAGGCTAGACACAACCTGCAATTATCTCTACTAGACAACAACAAGATATTCAATTGATCTTTTGTTGGTTTATTCCTAAAATGTCTGACTCTCCCTTTGATCTTTTTCTCTTAAACCACAGATCAGTATGTCATCGACATTGTAAAGTGCAGCAACTGGGCAGGCATTTAGTTCATTATGTAAAAAGCTGCTGATCATTAAACAAATACCCAATTTATTAACCTTTCAATGTTTGGGAGCTGAACTGGAATCTTGTCAATGCTGCATGGATTAAAACTCAAGCAGACAAGCAGCTTGGTGTGTGCTTCTGAGGTTAGTGGGCGTTTCTCATTTTCTCCCTCACGCAGTGGAAGTCGGAGCATTGTTGCTTAAGGCGATAACTGGATTTATTTTTGGATCAAATTCAGTTTCTCATTTTTCATTTGATCAAAGGTCTTAACCTCCTGCTTTGTTCTCAAACTTAATAATCACAGCAATCGATGCCAACACTGGGCGACTGAGTCTATGTGTACTGATGCTTCTCTGTTCATCTTTGTGTAAACTGGAAGAAGTTTCGCATAAAAAAGTCTTTAGTTTGACAAAAAATAAATAAAATAATGAATAAAACTACCGCCTCGTGGTGGTATGCCTCCGCCAACCAGTCAAGTTGCAGTTTCCATCCTCATCTGCCCAGACTCATATAATATATAGTGAAGACTTAAAAAGGGCTTTAATAAAAGGTATTTAGTGTATTTTTTGGCAAAATGGGAGTCACCACAGTCCTGGTGTGTGATTCCAGTGAATAATTTGCAGTGAGAAACATGCTGTCTTCACTTTGTGACTATTTTTAGAGTACACAAGACAATCAGCTAAAGCTCAACTCCAGCAAAACCAATGACTTCGTGTTGGACGACCAAATGAACAGGAGAAAACACAAAGTTGTAGTCATTACAGTAAACAATGCGTCACGTTTGGATGTTGCTACAAAGAAGCTACAAATTCTAAAACATGGATGCTTCACGCATCTTCAACCAGGCAGCACAGAAGATCTATACAATCAGCACAGTTTTAAGACGTCTGACCACATATCTCCCCTTCTGTTCCTGAGACATGACGCTGAACGATAGCCAGAGAACATTATGACATCACAGTGATTTTGACCTTTTATGTCTTGGATATAAAATGTCATCACTTCATCATTTCATTCAAACATGTGTGAGAGTTTGTCATTATTAGCACATTCATTTTTGAGTTATTGCCAAAAACATATTTGTTTGACCTTTGACCACCACAATCGAATCATTTCATTTTTGAGTCCAAGTGGACGTTTGTGCCAAATTTGAGAAAAGGCCCTCATGGTGCACCTGAGATGTAGTGTTCACAAGAATGACAGACACAAAGTAACAGTGTCCTTGACTTTTGACCACCAAATCGTAATCAGTTTATCTCTGAGTCCAAGTTAACATTTGTGCTAAATTTGAGAGAATTCCCTCAAAGCATTCTTTGATTATTGTAGACACGAGAATGGGACAACCCGAAAACATACTGCCTCCAGCTACAGCTGTCACCAGTGTGAACACATAAACTGTTAAATATTTAGATAGAGTGCTACATATTTGTTTTTGACTTTTTTATTGGATCAAACAATATCTGGTATTGTTAAGAGCCGGACTGCCGCAAATAAAAAAAACCCAAAACAAAACTAGACAAAAACACAAGAACAGGATAATGTTAAAATATGTAATCTTAATTTTGTGTCTGGTTTTACATTTCAAAGTTTCTTTATGTGGGTCTGCAGGTTTAGAGCTGTGAAAACATATTATAATATGAGAGAGTTTGCTGTTTTGTGCACCTGACTCCAAATGTCATTGAATTTGGCATCACATGGCATCAAATACAGCACTGTGGGAAAATACCAGCAGACTCACTGCAGCTCCTGATCTTCACACCAGAATGAGACGCGTGTGAGTTATTACAGTAATAATACAAACAAAGACACACAGATGTTAACAGTACAGTAAAAAATCACTGGCTTAAGTATTGTTTTATATGTAAGAGGAGACGATGAGCTTCTTTTGTTTACAGCCTAACCAAAGTAGATCCAGAGATCTGTCTTTTTTTTCCACAACAGATGAGGCAGTGAGCACATACCAGCCAAATCAATGATCTCCTCAATGAGTTTTCATTTGACAAAAATCCTTTTCTGTGAGCACAAACCTTTAAATACACTCAGTCGCACTAAGGGCAACACACTGATTTTCAAAAGCTCAAACACAATGAAATCATTATTAAGAGTGTCGCTGGGTTTGCTTTAGTAAAGCCAAGATAAGTGGAGCGATGAGATATCTAACAAAGGGAACGAAACATTTATTTTGTGAGTGTTTTGTTTCAGATGTCCCCTTATTGGAGCTTATTATAATAATAATAAACTTTATTTATAGAGCACTTTTCTTAACAAGGTTACAAAGTGCTTTCTGGAAAAAACGAACAACAATAAAACAACAATGACAGTGCAGTGAGGCTTGGCCTTTCGATCTGAGGGGCTGTTTCAGGACAAAGCAATAACCACAACAGCTGCTGGGAGACGAGGCAGGTATCCCTTTGTGTCCCCACAACATGACCTCCGACCTGGAGCAGGGGTGGCCTGTTCTTGCAGCTATTTCTAATGAAACACAGGTGACACCTGGGACCTTCCAATGGAGTTGAGACGGGGCCGCTGACACAATGGGAGCCCCGCTGCTTCTCAAGCTAAGTTCTGACACCTGGCTGGCCTCCTCACAAGCTCCCATGTAGAAAAGAGCTGCTGGTGAGTGACTGATTTCTGTCTGCTTCCCTAAAAGCTTCAGTGTGGGATGCCCTTGTCATCCAGCTGAAAGCTCTTTATGTGGATTGTTCTCATCAGCCATAATTAACCAGAGGTGATGCAGCACTTCTGACCTTTTTTAATTGCTCCCCATCCTGGAGCCTGCACTGCCAATTAGCCGCAGCAGGCTCTCGGGCTTGTGGATGAAAGGGGAAAAACTTAAACAGAGTTCATATTAAGCTGTTTACTCCGGGTGGGTAAAATGTCTTTTAAGAAATGACTATACCAGTACCAGAACCAGCACCAGTAAGTGATACTGATACCAATAGAGTACTTCTCTGATCTGATACCTGTTTTCATTAAATACCCATCATGTGAATGAAAGTATTTCGTTGCACAAAATGCCACCTGATACCACAGCCGTGTACGCTGAACTGCCAACTCCATCACATACACTGCTCTGGACTTCATCACACCACAGACTGTATGAGTTGTAGCTGCCGCCGTAGTTGGCTGATATAACATTGCATTAAATCAAAGAATGAATGCTGTGATTGGCAAATAGGCATAAAAAAATGATCAAATGCAGGTATTGCTTGACTGAAGAAGATTCAATACTCCCTGGTACTGGGTTATTTCGGTTAATACGTTAAAGCACAGGTTCCCAACTTAGAGGACCTGACCCCCAATTGGGTTGCCAAACCTCACGGGAGGTTGTGATGCCTTCTCAATTTTAAGGGGAGTAACTTAAAACAATATATACAGTAGGCCTATTTCATTCATTCATTTAGGTGAAGCAAACTAAATGAAATTGTAATTTTTAAAGTTTATATTAATATTCAGGATATACACTCAAAACAATTTTTTCACAGCATAAGAGCACGGTGAAGACGTGAACACAGACTATATTCACAGAGCCTTTAATATCTGCTAAACTGTCTCACTGCATGAGACAATACAAGGTAAAAACCTAGTATATGGCTGGACAGTGTACAGTGGTTCCTTCAGGGACTTCTTTACTATCGAGCAAACTGATTACCTCTTTTAGGGATATTTCATTTCATGTTTATAGGGCTGACATTGCATGCTGCAGTCCAGCCAGAAAGTACATGATTAAACAACCAAAGAGCTAAGAGAACAATGGCCAGATGTCTGGGGGAAGAAAACACTAAATTTGTCATAAAGAGAAGCCTATTAAATATGTATGACTTAAAAAAAAAACCCAAACAATATTAATACAAACTGAACAAAAAGTATCCTGAAAATATCATCTCTGATGCAACGTTCAAAGGAAAAAAATAAGCTCACAATTCTTTACTGTTATTGTTATGCATTGATTACGATATGAGATATCCAGAAAATGTCACTTGGTCAGGGATCATCAGTTTGCTCGATTAAATAAAAATTGGGTGCCTTAAGAAAAAAGGCTGGAAGCCACCTCCTTAAAGATTTAAGTACCAATAGCCAGCCCTAGAATGAAGGGGTATAAAGAAATTTTAGTTTTCAGCCTCTGACTCCTATGTTATGGACAAATTGTAAAACAAATTATACTCTTGTGTTGTTTTCAAATGATGATCCTTTGTTTATGTGTTACACAAAGAAACAGACAGTTAATTGAAACGGGAGACTGAAGACAATCTCCTCCCAATCTGTTGTGTTCGTACTCCGACTATATTGTTTTCCTTTGGAGGACCGCTGGACTGAAACCCGAGACCATATTAGAGCGGGGGCTAGAGTCGAGCTCAAGCAGCTGACTCAGCCACCTGGGAGCCAAATGTCTTGGATTGCTTATTTCTGTAGTGCTCCACCCTGATCCTAAACAACACGGATTAAAACGCTGTTTGCAGAGCTTAGACAACACACAAATACAACTGCGCTGCACACGGCGATGCAGAGAGGAGACTGACAAGCAGACTGTCAGGGACAGTTGTTTTTCAGACATACACAGAGCTAAATCTCCCTGCAGCATGAGTAATAAAAGAATATGAATCCTGTAGAAATGTGGTTTCATTTCTTTGCATATATCATAAGCAGGAGTGACAGCAGAGGCAGCAAATTAAAGGAAAAGCCTCCATGACTCAGTGGCTCCAACAATCATAATTTTAGGATAGACAACACCAAGCACTCTGTTTGTCAGAGGATCTTAATTCACACAAAATATCTACTCATAACACTGTATTACGAACTATGAAAGGTAACCATGAGCCACATTCAAGAGTCAAAAGAGTCATAAGCAACCAAACTGACACTGTACCATAACAATCTCTCCTAAAACTCCTCAAGGTTTGTCAGGTAAATAATTCAGCATCTTCTGTACAATGTTGCTGTCCCACCGTAACTCTGCGACAGACCTCCTGAGGTTCTGGTTCTCTATCAGAGTGGTGAGAGTAAACCCCAAAAATACTGCCCCAGGACAGCTAAACAAACAATGAGATGAAACTTGCTTTGAAGCTCCCTAAAGCTGAGGGAAGGTACAGAATCAGGTGATAATTCTCTGAAGGTTCATCACTACAAGCACCTCTGTTCACAGTGTTTTCACACTGTCATTTGATTTGGTGTATTAAAAATATCAAGTATAGCTTCTTTCAATTATTCACCGAGCAAAAACATTCAAAATTCTCTGATTCAAAACCTTTTAAATGTGCATTTTTTCCAATATCAGAAATTTTTAAGATTTAAGGAATATTTCATCCACAAAACGACTATTTGTATATCAAGAACTCACCCTTTGCCTTTTTTTTGTGTGTTTCTTGTATGTCTCAACCGTGAAAGAAGAATCCACAAGTGGCAAACATTTGTGATAGATCATTACATAAACTTGTTTTGCTCATAGCAATGGTGATACAGGGGTTAGATGTTTTCTAACACAAGCCACAAAATCATAGCATGAGTATAAAAGTATGAAAAAAGTCCACTGTAGTTTGACAGTATTCAGATTTTGTGTTGAGGGGGGAAGTTAAAAAGAAATTTTCCATGACCTTTCAAATTAATTTAGTACTGAAAATATCCATCCGCATCCGTCCTCCTCCTGGGGAATCCCGAGGCGTTCCCAGGCCACATGCTGTATACAGGGTTCCCACACATTTTCAACTTTCCCGTGACTTCAGACCCACAATTATTCCCTTTTTCTCTTCCTACTTGCCTGGAATTTTTCAAACATATCAGATAAAAGCTATGTGCAAACATAATTTCAGACAGCTGGCAAGTATGAAGAGGAGATGGAGCGTGGGAGAAATGAAAAGAAGTTCATTATGGTAAAAACATCAGAGCTAAATGACGTCGACGGGAGGAGAAATTAAATTTGCTGCTATGTTACGTTTCGTCAAAGGTTATCCACAGCTAATTACTGAAGCAATTTCATAATACACAATAAAATGTCATGACTTTCCCAAAACTTTTTTACTAATGCCGTGACCTTTCCAGGCCTGGAAAATATGACTGTGAACTTCCATGACTTTTCAAGGTTTTCCATGACCATGGGAACCCTGGATATATAATATGTCCAGCATGTTCAGGGTCTACCCTGGGGTCTCCTACCAGTTGGACATGCCTAGAAAACCTCAAACGGGTGGCACCCAGGAGCGATCTTGATAAGATCTCTAAAATGATAATTCAAGAGTTGTATGAAAATTTGTAAACAAATGTTTTGATCTAGTTTTGCTACTATTAAACACAGGTTCAGTGATCTTCAAATGATCGTCTTGTGGATAAATTGATTCCTTTAAATTCATTAAATCAATTAAAAAAATTAAATTGATAAAATTAAATCAAATTAAATTAAAGAAATAAAAATAATAATTGTTCAAAACCCTGGATGATATAAAGTGTACTTCTGCTTTCTTTTCATGCCCGATGAAGAAGCAGCATGATAATGGATCATCATTCTGTGTAAAAATGTGTAAAGATGACTCAGCTCACAGTTTTAAAGCAGATATGTCCTCCACACACGCTGACTTACCTGTGACGAGCTCCCGCACTTCTGCATCGACAGTCTTTCTCAGCAGGCGGAGCAGAGCAGGGATCCCTCCTGCGTTCCTCACAGCGATCTTGTTCTCATCCATAGCTTTCCCATAAACAAGGTTCCTCAAAGCTCCACAAGAGTTCTTCTGGACCTCCAGGACCTTGTGGTCTAGCAGGTCCACCAGATGTTTAATTCCTCCCAGTCGACACACCTGTGGACGATGTGCGTGAGATCAGGAGGGAAAATGATTCTGACCACTAACAGCATTTTTTTCATATTTGATACTGTGGAGAGAAAAATCATGCATTTATTCATGTGACAAGATTCATCCACGCACTGTGATATTATTCATACTGTGATACAAATTATTTTGAAAAGTAATGCTAATCCACAACCAAAGAAGAAAGCCTTCACCGTAGGAGATGTTAAAAGACTAAATTAACATTTTCATCTGTAGAGAAGAATAAAACATACTAGGAGGAGATAGCTCTACCAAAATAAGCTGCCTGCTTTTCATGGTATAGAATGAAATCTGACATCTGAGAGTAAAAAAATATATTCTCTATCACTGATGTCTTGTTCCTCTTTCTGCATCAGGCTGAGAGACGACAAGCTTGACCTTTAATATTTGAGGGTAAAAAAACGATGGGATCCTGTTGCAGTATGCCACGGGTGTACTTTCATGGGTTTAGAGCATGAGTGAGCAGTGAGAATGTGCCGTTATGTCTACTGCCTCATTTCAAAAGCATGGTTCGGCTAGACTCAATTCACTTTTGCTTTCCAGATCCTTTTCTCTATTTCATTTTCCACTGCAGATAATAAACCTTTGCCATAGTGACAGTGCGTGAAACCGCTATGACATCGTCTTCAATGTGACACTTGCTGAATCCTATCATAAGCCACCAAACAGAGGAATATCTGCACTTTTATCATATAAAAATGGCAGGTTTGTGCAGGATGCCCAATGTTGCACAAGTGACGATCCTCTCTGAACAGTCAGTGGTCAGTGGTCTGCAGTGTTTTGAATCCACGTTCTAGTATCGGCTCAGCTTGCTTGAAAAAACAAAGCCATGCAGTGAAAATGCTGCAAAAGTGTATGAATCTACGATAGAGGCTTCATCCTCTGTGGACCAAGATTGTCTGTGCGAAACTTTTATCTCAAGGGTACGGTTACACATGAGGCAACATGCTGAATGTGGGCAGTGCAGAGTGCAATACACAGAAAGCTAGCTTGTGTCAGTAATGTTATCTCTCTTGCAAATAAATAAGTGTATATAAATATGGTGATATTGGGACAAATTTCCATTTCCTGCTGTTCCATGCTTGTCTACTGACTCACTGCCAGTCAGGCAGCATTTCTCATGTGAAACACTTTGTATTTTTCATGGCCAATATCATACAATATTAGCTAGTTATACACAGCAACAATCAGTGTCTCCACCACTTACTTACTTGCTACTGGTTGAGGCTGCGACTTCACTGGTCACAATTCACAGTTAAACTCCAATCGATGCAAAGACGCAAATTTTATTTGCCACCTGAGGCAAATGTTTTATTTGCGCCTTTGCTCACATTGAATCGAAGCTGATGGGAGGCAAATGTACTCTCATATCAACCTGCACTTGACTTAATGCCCTTAATCCTTCCAAAAGTAATCAAAATATTTCAGTCTGGATGAAAGTGTTGGGCAGACAGTTCGACCCAAAACTTGGGTTGTATTATTGTGGCTCTGGACTTCAGTTCTATTGGATATGATGACACTGACACACCAGAGTTATGCTTGGGGTCTTCCAAAGGGGAAAAGCGCTAAAAATAGGCTCTATCATGCAACAAGAAAGAATGAGATTAGCCAGTGGATTTGGCAGATTTAGCAGAAGTAAAACTGAAAGTGAACTGTAAGTTTTTGCACAACTATAGCAAGTATGTGAGGTCGAGCTCAGACCAGAAGGTTGGTCTGTGAACTGTGATGGACATTTACCAATAGTTTGAGTTGTCATTAGAATTGTTTGCCTTTGTTTTCTCTTCCAAATAAAATTCTATTTTTATTGGAGTTCTGTTTACAATCTTTTAGATCATCTGCACTTTTAGATCATCTGCACACTTGGAATTGTTGGACCATTTTTTAGCAATGTTACTGCATTTGAATAGAACAAGTAATTGGAGCTTCCAAAATAATCACTAAGCCGTAATAACCTGCAGAGTCCCTTTAACCCTTTGAAACCTGAGCAAATTGCTTGATTTTGCTCAAAAACATGGAAAGAAGGCAATGAGCAGCAGAAGAAGAAAACAGCTAAAAGCCAGTGTTTTCAGAATGAATAATGTTGTCGCATAATTCTAAATAGCTTTTTTGCCCTTGACATTTTTCCCTAGCTCTTTTAGAATAATTTTCTAAATCTACTAATTTCTGGCAATTTGTGGAACATTTCTTACCAATTTGCTCATTTCCACTTTCCCATGTTTTTGAAAGAAATCACACAAATTTGCTCAGAGTTCACAGGGTTAAAAGTGACACATGGCACTGATGAAAGTACAAACATTGTCCATTATGTGCTCTAATTATCAGAAGTTAAGGTGGCAGAGCACATACAGTATGTCGACAGTCATTCTAATAAGACACAGTATAGCGTCAGTGGTACAGCACCTACCTCAGACTTGACTCGATTATCGCCAAAGCACAGGTGCTGCAGGTAGGCAGCTGCGTTGGCCTGCACTGACGGAAAGTGATGCTGCAGCATGTGAATCACCTCCATCAGCTCTGGGTCACGCCAAGCAAACTCCCTAAAATTACAGGTGGGGTGCAAAGGTATCAGAATGACGGCAGAATCAAAGTTGTCTCCTTAAAAAACCCAAAGAAAACACAGGCACAGTTTCCCTTAAAATGAATACTTTCAGCACCTCAGGATAAACCGATAAGCCCGAAAAATTACATTCACATCTGGTTCTATATACCAATCCACTTTGGTCACACTTGGATTGCTGCTTTTCTGTATGCAGCACACTAAAGACACAAGTGAGGACTGCATTGGCTCTCGAAGTACACTTAGGAACTTTGGCAATCTTAAGTCAATAACTGTTACATGTTTCTTATCAACATTTCTTCGACACAAAAGTGTCAAAAAATAGGTGGGAAACTGAGATAACTGGGGTCAGATGCATAAACAATGTGTATCCACAAAAACCATAGGTGTGCCTTTTCCCACACAGAAACTGGTGTTTACAAAGGAGGAATGTGCGGTGAGAATGTGCGCGGCTTATACATTTTTCAGAGCAGGCCTGCACACAGTTTTAGCTGAGATATCTGTATGTAATATGATATGGAAATTTAATATAAGTAGAGATACAGAAAACAATGTTTCAAGGTACAGCATTCTGTAAATGTCAATCAAAGGTGCATTTATAAAGTTATTGTAAAATTATTTATGAATGATGAATATCAACATGTTTTTTCCATTTACATTCATGTCCCTGTTAGTTATTGTTTAATTTTATCATTTGGAGCATTTTTTTAAGTTAGTTTGCACATTAGCGCTGTGAATGAACCACTGATCCTACTGACATTTAATAATGACTATCGAGATTTCACTGTGACAATGATTTGCAGGAATATGATGAATTAGTGGTGTAGACGCTACAAAATATCCACAACCGTGCATAATGACGGCAGCTCTGCACAGTTGGAAAACCTCGTCGATGCAACACAGTCGGTGAAACGGAACTTTCTTCACTGTATTTCTCACTGACAGGTGAAATGATGGTGGAGGGGCACACATGTCAGTATGCAATATACACCTCTGCTTCTGTGCATACACAACAGTTTTAGTTGTGAATTTACAGAGTTTTATGCATCTGGCGCCTGGTGTTTGAGTTGTGACAGTTATGCTATTGCAGGCTGGTCAAACAGTTTAATTACACTGCAACATAAAGCGGCAAATTTCCCTGAGTAGAAATCCTCTTAAATATTCAAGGAGGAAATTTTACACACTTCCTGCACAGACCTGGGACATGGTGCCCCACCCCCCCTTCAGCTGCACTCTCTTCAAGCACACTACAGCAACATACACGGGTGTAAACAAAGCTCCCAATGTGCAAGGTCAGGGGTTTACTGCAGAGGTCAACCCACTCTCCACGCTTACACGTCTGCGACAAGAGTAGACGCAGCACTTTAGCATATGTGAGAGTCCATTGTTAAGAGGCCAGGCAGAGTAGAGGCGGCTTAAAAGCCTGGGCTGCATGCAACTACCCAGGGGGCTCCCTGTTTGAATAGTAAGAGGACACTGGTGTTGACCCAGCAGAACAGGGATGCCTTGTAAGCATAAGTAGTCCCTTTGGATGACTGTTTCCTGCTACGCCATACTGGCTACTAACCGCTGCTTACGTCCACACAGTAAATTGTTACATACCTGGGATCCTTCTGAATGCTGTCTATAGAGGGTGAGCGGGTAGCACCATCGTCCATGACGACAGCCTGGCGAGTGTAGCTGGGATCGGAGGGCCGGTACTGAGCTGAGCGATACGGATCAGTGTAGGTGGCTGCTGTGTTAAGAGCATAGTTGTTTCTTTGGTAGATCATGGTGCTGCGCTGGCTGGGTGTCCTCTGGAGACTCCCCACACCTGAGGGCCAAAAAAATAAAAGCTTCAGACAGGAAGTTTAAACACATAAGTGAGATTAGCAGTGTTCAAACTCTGCTCACTGGTAGCATACCACTTTAAACCAAACTGAAAATACAAACATCCGGCTGTTTCATCAGTCTCAGCAACTTCTAAAATCTGGAACAAATTAATGATGAGGATAAAACACAGCTCCTGTGGCTCCACAAAGCAGAAGTCTTCTTCTTCAAAGAGGCTGTTTGCATGTTGTTTTTACAAGATTGTGTTTAACCAGAGGGATCCTGCTGCTTTCCAAAGAGGACTTGAGGACTCAACCTGCTCAATGATCCGCCAATCCTTTCTTTACCGCCTTCTCGCTTCTTTGCACCACTGTGTTCTCAAGCTAACTTTGCCAAACACAGCAGAGAGGCGATGGTAAACCATGACAAGCTCCAAAAACCGTCAGAGATGCATCAGTAAAGCAGAATCTTCACGAACATGAAAAAAAGTTATCCCTCCAGACAAGGTCCAATGTTCAGCCTGACAGCATCTCGCTTCAGTCGTCTTCATCCTTTTTCATTTGCTCCTAGTGATATTATGACCTAGTTTTTTTTTAACACAATGGGTCACAAACACAGAACTGCATAAACAAGCTGGTTGGATTTAGCCCTCCTTCTCACCACGTGACATGTGGCAGCGTGACTGCTGCGCTGGTCAGATCGGTATCAGAGTGCCAACAGTACTGGGCATGTGTATGCACACACTCCCTCCTACCAGAGACAACGACGTCAACTTGTGGGGCTGCTCCAAAAACACAATTTCTCACATCACTGCACTTCTATGTTGGGCAGCAGCACTTCCCTGCAATATGGTTATCTCCCAAAACAGAGCAAAAGACACTGGAGGATGAATTATAAACAACAAAGTGTAGCTCTGCCATTTTACTACAACTATCTCAAATCCGTGCTTCTTTGCTGGAAATCAGATTTATTAATCTCTGTCCCGTTCAAACAGATTTCCAGCTGACCTGGCCCAGGTTGCACTAATCACAAATATTTATCTAATATGGGGTGTGTTTCATATGATGATTGACAACTTGTGGAGCCTTCGTGCTCACAAAATTCGCAATGACTTAATTCATGGCTTGTGTACCCTGGTGCCTAGGATACTACAGTGACCATAAACCTAAATGAGTGCCATTAAGGCATTTTAAAAAACAACCAAGATGGCTGAAGCTGATGGGGAACTTTCTGTTGAAGTACCATATTCAAATTTTAATGGCAAAAACATCTGCTGGTAAAAAGCAAAAAAAGTTGTTGAACAGGTCTAAAATATGTCTATATAAATTTTCGAGTACAGGCATAGGTATGAAATAGAAGAGTTAAATGCACGGAACCACATGCTTTCCTCTGAGGCTGAAAAATGAATCCAATGCTGAAGTAGAAAAAAAATGTTCCTGTTATAGCCACTTCAGACTGGCTCCAAAACAGAGTAAATTTCCATAGATACCCATGTCAAAATAATACCCAACTTTATGGTATAAAACAAACATGAAAAAAAATGGTTTTGGGTGACTATAGATAATTTCAACATTCATGACAGAGTGGAGGATGTTTTTTTTAAATAACTCACCCATTTATGCTACATTAAAGCTATTTAAGGATAAAAGCTATTTAAGGGCGAGATCTCTTGAGTGACAGGCTTTCTTTGACGCTTCACTAAAGGCTATGAGTCAGATCTGCCCGTCACTCCTCCACAGCTCCAACCTCTCATCCAAATATGGTCACTTCTGGCTCCAAAAAACCAGATGGCAATGCCAAAATGCAGAACTAGGGGGAGACGGGAGTCTAAAGACCAATGGGGAACGTCACTGTAGCCACCGCTGGTATTTGGTATTTGGTGCGCACAAAAATGTTTTTCTTTTAGGGAAAATTCAGAAATGAAAATTACAGTGCACATCAAAATCACCTACTGCCTATTATCAAGTGTAATGAGCTGCCAGAATTTCAAGCTGTGCTTGCCATTCTGGTATCAGACGCAGAAAGAGACTTTTCCTTGGCTTTGAGATTCAAGAACAGAGAACGCAGCTTAAAGCAGCGACTGCGGACAATATTATTATTATAGAAGCAGCATGGTTGGTGATTGATTCTGATAAACCATGGTCATGGTTATGTATGATCTGAATTCATTCATTCAAAAATAAAAGACTTTAAAGTGAGTGATTGTGCTGCCTGTTTGTTTATTCACAGCTCAGGTTGAGGGACTTCTATTAACCCTTTGACACCTGAGCAAATTGGCTTGAATTCTTTCAAAAACATGGAAAGAAGGCAATGAGAATCTTATGAAGAAATCACCTGAAAATGAGCAAATAATAATTATTTAAATAATATTGATTTTTCTCTTTTGGGACATTTTTTCCAAGCTTTACGTAAAAGTAATTTTCCAAATCTACTTAATTTGTTAAACATTTTTTTTTTACCAATTTGCTCATTTTTTTTGAAAGCAGCACAAGAAAAGTCATTCCAAGTTTTAAAGAATTAACAGGTCGAGGAGTTTCCAGATTTGACATGGATATTCCGGGTCTCCTCTTTGTGGGCGGGTGCGGGTTTACAAAACTGGACATGTACAGGACTTTGGTTGTGGGTCTATCCAATTGCGTCCAGACCTATTTTGGTTTACGGCCGTTGATAATGCCGCTGGAAAGATAAAACTTAAAGGTTCAAGACAAACGTGCATTTGGGATTTGGACTAGTGACATCTTGCTCTCACTTGTAGAAGTACAGCATAAGCTTCCGGAAAAATCCACAGAACACATGGAAAGCCAGTGGGTGGAAAATGGCCTATTGAAATTTCATTTCACAATATAACAAAGAAAACTCTGGCATCAAAATTGGATTTTTCTAATGAGGTAGCTCTTACAAAGACTCCATATTGAACAGCCCTTCCAGCTCCACCCCGCTCGCCTATTCTCAATATAGCTGGCATAAACACATTATAGAGGCTCGTCTGGGGGCTTCTTCACTGCATCAATAGCATTTATTAGTGAACTTATCGGTCTAAGCAGATCTCCTGTGTGCCAAGGAGAAGGCTGAAAGGAGTATGTGTGTGTGTCAGTGCAAACTAAGCATGTGTATTTGAGGCAGGAGGGATGATGAGATGAGAATGCCAACATCAGGAGAGCTGGAAGAGAGCAGGCTGTGGATGTGGGTAACCAAGCTGTCCCCTGGCCCCTCCATCCTTCTTCTCATTCTCAGTGTGACACACGGGTAATGGACTCCTTTGTGGCAGGATGACATATCAGTACCTGCCTATTAACTCATGTCTCACCCTTTCTGCTGACAGTGGAGCGAGGAATGGAAAAGAGGCAGGGAAGGAGAGGCTGACAAAATGAAAGAAAAATAGAAAGCAGGAGAAAAAAGCGAGAAAGAAAGACATAACATGGGTAGCAGTGGAGCTAAAGGGCAGATGGACAGAGAAAGTGTGTTCTTTGAGGAAGACAAAACAGCAGAGTCAAGGGGCTGTGGATTGGATGGAAAAGACTTGAAGGGAACATCTGAGCTAGATCACAAAACAAGAAAGTGCTCTTAAAGTGAAGATGGGTCAGCTTGAAATGAAAATATTATGAGAGGAAAAAATGTGCTTATCTTGACCTGCATGACGATACAGAGGCAGAGTGAGCAAAAAGGAGAGACAATTTGGTCTGGATATCATTTGATAGCCTAATCTCTCTCACACACACACATACACAAACACACACACAGACTCAAAACAAAACACAATGTGTATCATCTGTTAAATGTAGCAGAGGTTTCCAGCTTTTTGTGTTTTAGTCATTTTAGTTATCTTGGTGAAACAGCATGAGGAACACAGTGCATGCTGATCAAGTAGCTAATGACAGTCTGATTACCCTCCTGTACTGATGGCAAATTAAATCAAAATGAGACAGACCATGCAAAGTTTAAGGTAATGACCACAAACTAGCCTTTAAAGGTGTAAATTATTATATACACTTGTCATAGTGTTTCCTTGTGGCATGGTAGGATGTATTCCTTGGCCTGGGACCTGTCTTTAGCTCATGATTGAGAACAGTGTTGGGGGTCAGCTCTCAAAAAAGGTAATGTTTTACATATTACTTGTTACTTTTTTGAAAAAGAAAAAAAAATAAAATAATAACTTTACTTAATCACTACTCAGTACTGTTGTTACTCCACAATATCACCTGACATGCATCAGGGTTTCCCACAGTCATTATCTGTGGTGGCCCGCGAACATTAAAACATCTGCTGCAGCGTACTGATCTTGTATTTTTGGAGCTGGACTATTCATTAGGAGTACTATTGGAGCATTAAGTTATTCATTGAAACTCTCAGAGCGAAGAGCGGAATCTGGGCACAGACAGAGCAGCAAAACACCAGGTACAGTGAAAGTGAAACTTAACCACCCACTGCGCTGGGTTGAACAGTTCGTTTTGACTCACCCTGAAGCTGCTTATCCATTGATCAGATTGAAACATTTATCATACACCCCAAGCGACTCAGACTACTCAAACTGCTGGTAAAGAAATTTTTTTTTTTTACTCATGACAAGTTCTGACTGCATTTGCAGATCCGCAAAAATGTCTGGATTTAAAGAGGGGACAGACACAGAATGTAAAAAAGGGACACACACAATGACATTAGATGAATAAATAAATAAATAAAAGGAAACAGTTTGCTTTTTGTGTTACTGACAAATGTAATATGATCACCAAATAATGCGCGTTCCCCCAACTAGGCAATCGTAAGCATTTAATGATTATTGGTAAAGTTAACAATCAGTTAATCAATTAATTATTTGAAAAAAAAAAAACAAAGACTTTGCTTATTTCAAACAAATGTATTTTCCCCAATTAATGCTCACAGCCACATGTTGCATATACTTCAATTAATTGTTATCATCCCTACTTCCACCACTGGTTGGGAACCACAAGGCTTAAAAAATAGTTTTACTGTCACTTCTGCTGTTGTTCTAATAATCCAGCAGGCAAACTCACATGAATATACCAAGAAAAATGTATCTTTAGTCCTAAAAGGACAATGAGCATTTTGGAATAAAACCTCCTATAAATAATATGTTTACTGACAATTACTTTATAATTATCATCTTCAACTGGGACCACTTCATTGCTGCACTTGCAGACCTTTTCAGCACCTGAACCTTTTGTCATAACCACAATGCAAATTAAATTCACAAAACAATAGCAGGAGTATTCGTGTTAGTCCTCAAGTCCTCTTAACACGAATACTGTATGTCGTGTTAAATACAAACTTTTAATGAACATCAGTTTAAGATGAAAGCCAATAAATGAGAGGCAATTAAGTAATACACGAGGACAGGTGTAGGTTGGTTGTGTTTTATGGTGTCATGTTCGTTGTGGGTGTTTTAACTTTGTCCTTGTAGTTTTTGATTTTTTTTACTTGCCTTTGCAGTTTTACCATTTAAATAATGTGGGACTCACCTGAGGTGCTCCTGTAGAGGGTGCCCTGCTGCGTGTGGCTGGGGCTGCGGTACAACGGGCCCTGGAACGTACGATCCTCATAGATTGGTGCAATGTGGCGCTCAGGGGACATGGCTGACCTTAAGTCCTGGCCCAGCTGACTGTGTTGACTGGCGTATGAGCTCCTTATTCCTGGAGGCAAAGGAGAATAGTTAGTGGATAAGTGGTTAGCAGCAGAATGGTCTGCTGATTACACAGATTGTTTGATAAGTAAAGCGTTAAAGGTTTGGGCCAGCTGTCAATGAACTCCCATGTGTGCTGTCAAAGTGTCATTGAGGGATGCAGTGAATGACATTCAGCTTCTTAGTGTGATTTTTTTCTTGAAACAGTATCGAATAAATGTCTAAAACATATCCAAGTATGAAATAAGAGGGTAGACAAGAAGAAAACAGAAACAGAGCTGTTTTAGGCAGCCACTGATTTCCATTTATTCTGTTAAGGAATGAAAATCAGTTTAAGGGACTTGATACTTGCTTGATTTAGGTAATCAATCACAGTAAATGACATGTCTCCTTTAATTGTCGTCAAAGTTAATGTCATTGCTGCATGACAATGTGGTTCACTGATATGCAGAGTCTGCTCTGCATTAACATACAACAATAATGCACCAGTGACAAGAATAAAAGCAGACGTGATGCTCATATCACTGTGACCTCTCTCAAATAAGATTTTGATCTGTGAGTTAATTTCAACACTGGGTGAAAATAAATGGAAACAAACAGTAAAAACATACTCACAAAACACAGGACTAGGATCTGTTTTGGGATTTAACTGTCCGTAATGTATAGCTCATATTTAAAATATTTTTGAAGTAAATAAGTATATGTGAGTTAAGAAATACTGGCTAAAACATACAAAAAATAAACATGGTTCTTTTCCAACAATAAAAAACTTGAACTGCATTATGACATCACAGCAGAGATGAGCTCTGCCCTTGTCATCAATTCAGTTTTATCCTATTTGTCATTTGTGTGAAATGTCGTCACGATTAGTAGCTGAATTCTTGATTTAAAAAAAACCCAAACAGTTTTTAGGTCAAGGCGACCTTTGACCACTAAAATCCATAATTGTTGAGTCCAAGTGGATGTTTGTGCCAAATTTGAAGACATTCTATCAAAGCGTTTTTGAGATATTGCATTCACGAGAATGGGACGGACTGAAGGACAACCCGAAAAAAATAATGTCTCTGGCCACAGCTATTAACAGTGCAGAGGCATAGAAAGTTAAAAGTACCAATTGGCTCTCCCACCGTCTGTTATTGTTAATCAACACTGCATGAAGTTGACATACACACTGCCCACACACATACCTCAGCTAAATTTATATTCCAATTTAATATCACATCCATTAGAAAAATTAAAGCACAGGATGGTAGAATAATAAAACTATGGTGTCCAAATTTAATTTTGACACTCCAAGACTTAAAAATCACATATATAAATCCCGTTTCCAGTTCTCTGTAAAGCTGGAAATCCTTGACACACAAAGCAAACTTCAGGGAAGTACAAAAGTGCTGATATCACGCATGGTACTTAAACACAACACAACCACGGCCAATTATCATTTACCTTGCAACATTCACGTATGTTCTGCACCTGCCTAAGAGGACATAACTAAGTAGTCTGTATTTGCACTAAAAAGACCTCTGTGGAGAAATGAACAATCAAACTATCCAACCATTGGCGCTGTGAATATAATGACACAATCTTAAATACTTGATAAACAAATTGAGAACATGTATGATTCAGAACTCTAGCTTATTAGTTTTGCATTGGTGTTTTCAGACAGCTGTCTTGTGGAGGAAGACGAGGTGGAAGCAGATAGTAAATACTGCTCTGCACTACATGGGTAAAATGAGCCACTGATGAAGGCCAAACCATATTGGACCAAGAAGAATGTAAACCGATCAGAGCAGATGTTAGTACATCTGTGTTACAGGAAAAAGCTAACCTGATGATGGTGAGAAAAGGAAACACACAGCTGAGCGGCCAAATTGAAAATACTTTACAACAAAAGTCACTATAAAAACAGACTGTGGGGGCAGCGTGAAGCAGCAAGTCTTGTCTGACTCAGATTCAGTCCAGATGTGAGACAGTAACAGCAGATTGAGGCAACAGCATCTGTTACTCTGAGTCTGTTCATTTAAAGAAGACCCACGGCTTAGAGACTCCTCACCCAATCACCTTCATTCCCACCCAACCATCCTCAAAATGCCCCGAAATCCCATTACAAACACAGCTTTCAGATGTAATTAATAACATTTCTGGAGTTTTCAGTGTTACTCTGTCACAACTCAAAGTGCTGAAATCATTATTCCCATTAGCCAAGGAGTAATAAAATCCTCCTTCCTGTGAAACCCACTGCTGACAGTTTAAATGAGCCTGTTTGTCTACACACTCCCCAGCAGGGTGAGCAGGGTTGACAGGGAGAAATGTGCAATTATACCAAAAAGCAATAAGTAAAAAGATTATTATGATTAAAACATAGTCCAAAATTGAATCTAATGGTTCTGTCTCCTGAGAGAGAGCCCCACATTACCTTGAATATCGCTGTATAGGACATGGATGATGGACTGGTAAGTTGCAAAACTGAAAATAATGAAGATCTAATGCTTGAAAATGGACCACTATTACCGCATGATCGAGCTCATCATTTTCCTGATTTAATCAAACTTGGGGTGAATGTGTTATTGTGACAAGAAGGACAATAATGGTCATGATTTCACTGTGAAGCTCTGCAGATGCCATGAATTTTTGATGGACTACGCACTCATTTGAAGAAATTGAGGACACATTGAGAAGTAGCAGACCAGGTGGATATGCTTTTCTTTAATCTCCATTTTTTTCACTCTGCATTGCTATGTTTTTGTGTTTGTGCAAAATTTCACATCAGTGAAGCTCACTATGCTGTGAAGCCCAGTGGACCAGTATACAGCTGGCATCTAACTGCTCATTGCACATTCCACGAGCCTCCAAAACGTCACTTGGGTCCTCTCCAACTGCGCGAGCTCAGGCGCAGACTGCCGATGAACACTAGCTCTGCCATGCAGAACCAGCTAAATGAGGGATTCTTGTCACAGTTTGAGACGGAAGAAATTATTAAATAATAATGTTTGCCTCCTTTGGGAGCAGAGGGCCTCTGGGGGAAAGGCGACTTAAGATTTTAGATGTAGATGGAGGGCCAGACTGAGGCTGACCTCTGAAGCACAAGGCAGTTCAGAAGTTCAGGTCTGCAGGGGGCATCAATAGACCCTGTTAACCTCCAGCTACATGACAAATGCAGAGGAGCATGAACTAAATAGAGAAATGGTTGGTGAGTTTAAAAGATGGTTGCAGCAAAGATTATGAACTGGCTAAGAGCACCAAGCTGACGGTCTGCTTTTGGTCAATACTGGGTCGTTGGTGAGCGTCTGTCGCCCTAGGCTTTTATTTAGACCAACTCAGCATGTTGAATCCGCGTTGGAGATGGCGGAGCCATTTGGAAAGTGAAGTTGCTCTCATTGACAGTTCAGCTCAGTGCAGGAGAAGGAAAGTGGAGGTAAGGAAAGCAAATGAATCAAGTATTAAAATAAATGTGTTATATGAAATTATTATCGATTAATTTCTTAGGGAGAAATAGTTTGTAGTTGTTTGTGGTTTCGTTTGCTAATGCACGCTTACTTTGTTCTTTCAGACTCAGGTCATGTTGTAATGTGGTAACTTGCTAGCATCTAGCATCTTGAATCCTACTTTCAGTCTTCTTTTTGAATGACACATACAGACTACTGCCACCTGCTGTTATGGAAAGTGATTTTCTCTCATTCAAGTGCAGAACCTACATGCTAGTTGGCCGTTGGCTGTAGTCTTTGTGGCAGAGACACAGACGCCACTAGTTTGATGTCAGTTTAGCGTGTCTGGGCCTGAGAGGAGAGCTACACCAATTTTCAAAATTCATACATGTCATTCCTAATGGTCTATGACAACATCATTAAACATGAAAAACTCTCCCAAATCTAAACACTAGAGTGGTGAAACTTAAATTTATGATGTCATAGGGTATAAAGTCTGCAGCTGATCCACAGACAATAAATGTTGAAAGATGTTTGAGCATGTTTCAGTATATTGGAACATGTTATGTTTCAAAACTGAGGACACTACCATGAAATAAAGTTCATTTTGATGTAGCTCATGTTCACAAATATTGATTAACTTTTCCTCAGCCATGGAAAAAACATGTTGGAATTCTTATTTAGGTGGTGTTCCCATTTGAGTCTACTTAATAGACAGATAAACCACTTTTTAGAAACATTAATGCTGAAGTTTGAACAGCGGGTGTCCTGATCAGGTTTGCAGTATTAGATTAGCTTCTAAATCCTCTATATTAACAGACATATTTTGTGTAGGGCAGCAGCATTTACAGACATCCTTGGATTTATGAACAAAACTGTGGGGGCTGTGTTACAAGTTGACGTTTTTTTTCCGAATTTTCAGTTTTGGTTGATTTCCAAAATCAAAAAACTTGCCTACTTTGCCTATGCAACAGGCTGGCCCCTGCCAATCGCACCCCACCCTCCTGCTGACCACACGCTGAACAGCAGTCCCACTCCACGCCTGCTACCAGCTCACTTCCCTATTGTTTAAGAACTGCTTGGTGAAAATAAAAACTAATTTTATGTTTTTAATTTAAAAAAAATAGTGCATTTTTTCAACACTGATTAACAAAAGCAATGCACCTCTTAATGTAAAGCTTTTAGAGCAGCTTGGAGGGTTTTAGATACTCCAGGGTGAATGTCTCTTAGCTTTTAGTGTCCTCTTGTGTTTTTGTGCTAAATGATAAATTGCAGCTACAATATATACTGCAGGTTCACAATTTCATACTTATCAACAGATTCTATTAAGACCAAAACTTGAACTTAACTATGAATTACATAGAAACAAGTACTTTGAAATAGCAGGCATGTTGTTGTGCAAGGTGTGAAGTAAAACAGAATAATGCTGCTGCTGCTGCTGCTGCTGTGCGCTATAGTGGCACACTCAATAGCCCAGGAAGCCTTTTACTCTGTGGTGGTGCACACAATAGCTACTAGCAGCAGCTTGGCAGGAAATCAGTTCAGTTTCTCTTGTTCAAAGGTTTAAAGGGGGTGAGGATATGAAGAGAGAGGAGGTAGCGGGGAGACACGAGGAAAAGGCGGGAGCACCAGAGAAGAAAGCGGTGATAGAATATACGAGGAGGAGGAAAAGAAAGGATGAAAATGAAAGGAGGGTTAATGAGGCCGTCTAGGACCACCAGGGACTTCTCATCCCGTGTAAAGCCTGGCTGTGACCAAGAGACAGGGACAGAATCTCCCCGGCACAGGTGCCTTCATGCATATCTCTCCCACTCAGCAGCCTGACTCCTGAAAGTAGCAACATTCAAACAACCTTAGAGGAGACTAATCCGTCTGCCTTCTTTATTCTGCTCCCCCGGTAGAAGGGCTGCAGTCACTTCTAAAAAGCATCTGCAAATTGTCAGGGAGAAATAACATACTGCTGTCTATTGAGGATGAATGGCCCACATTCCTGGTGCGTTATAGTCATTTAATTCTCCCCCTCAGCCCTCTCACCGTGGCTTTAACAGATTGCACTTGGCAGAGACTAGATGAAGGGCGGTGGCGGGCTTGGCGCGTGCTCGCTCTGGAGAAACAAACACTTAAATGGATGCAGCTGACTGAATTCCTCAACAAAAATAATTCTCGAAATCCCTCTCCAAACAAACAAGAGAACTGGAATGATCACCAGAAAAAGTCGTTATAGTTAAAAGTGAGAATAGCTGTAAAAAAGAAAGTGTACCACGGTGACTTGGCTGTCAGATTGAGACACACACAGATATGCTATTTCCACTCACTCTTTCTTTGTCCTGCTCTGTTTTGAAATGGACATTGAGCGTAATGAGCACATTATTAGGGACAATTTGTCTTCATTTTCCATTTTTCAGCAGCGGAGGGAAGGCATGACTTCCTGCCAATGACAGTGGAGGGAGGGGAGCCAGATGGGTGGTATGAAAAAAGCAGATAAGGGGAAAAGAGAAGATAGGAGACAGAGAATACGAGTAAAGGGAGAGAAGTCTGCTGAAAGGAAAACAAAGGAAACCAGAGCAAGAGAAAGGTGAAGAAAGGAGGCAAAACATCCTCTGATTGATACTGACAGAAAACCACCAACAGCAACAATATCAAGGTTAGGCTGTCAGATGGAATTTGCCAAATGCTTGAAATTGAGCCTGATCACATGATCATCCCATTTCCCTCTACTATGGCTCATCAAACACTTGTGACAAATTACTGTGTTAGCAGTGAGGCTCCACTGTAGTGTATGTGAGAGAAAAGGAGACAGTCAGGGGGACAGGAGCGTGAGAACAACACGAGAACGAGGCTGGTGTCTCACTCTGCTCAAAGGACAGAGACTGAAAACTCATTTGTGTCTGCCCGAGGCATCATCGCTCAGAGCAGAGTGACGTAACTGCCTATTTACAGGAACCAGAAAACGCACCTGAAAATGAACACCTGACAGAATGGTAACAAATAAGAGGAGGATTGGTGAGGAGAGGTCACACTGCCTCTGTGATTTAAGCAGGGTTTGCACAGACAGGGGTGAGTCAAATTCAAGGACTTTCAAGTACTTACTTAAGCACTCATTTTTATTTTCAAGGATGAAATTGTTTTTTCCACAACTATATGTCGGAAGAAAATTGTGCAAATACCTAAATGAGCAACCATGCCTACAGGGCCGACAGTCAGCCTACTATTAATTAACTGCTGCTTATTTACTGCCAAATTACAGTTCAAAAATGGTGCAGCTGACACTGCTCTGGTGTGAATGTTGTTCAGGCTAGTGAAACATCCTGGTGTTGACTATTTACAGTAAAGTAGTTTATCATAAGGATGCATTATATTGAATTTTTTGCCAACATCCGATATGCTGATACATAACATTTCATTTTGCCAATAAATGATACCAATATTGATATATTCACTTTGTTTCCCAACTAATTTCAATGATCATCAAGACTCATATTATGTATACGATTATCATGATGGCCCACCAGCAGATGAAGACATTAAATAAAATGCTTTTTAGTGTATGTAATATACGGAAGCCCTAAGCGGACGTGTTTTTTTTTTTTTTTTACAAGCCGTTTTCTCGATATAACAAGATATTATCTCGTTATAACAAGATATTATCTCAATATCTCGAGAAAACAGAGTTTGTTTTCCTGAGATATTATCTCCTTATCTCCAGAAAACGAACTTTGTTTTTTGGTTTGTTTTTTTAAACTTTATTGAATGAACGTCAGAAGAAGTGGCGGGTGGATGATGTGACAGCAGGTGCCGTGCGGTGTTCAGCGTGGACAAATGCGTGCAGGTTCTCGCCCCTGCACGTACCAAAAAGCACCGGAGCAACAGTATAATAATCTAGTTATGATAACTGATGAATTTGGGTGATGTGTTCCTGTAATAATCATCTTACCTTGCGCATTTGTCCGCAAGGTAATATCATTCATTGTGCATTATAAGAAAAATACATCAACTTAGGTTTGATGTTTTTACATGTTCATCCCTAGTTTATCATTCTGTTATCCTGTGTCAAATTCAAGTCCTTCAAGCACCTCTAGCACCTTGTACAAAACCTGTTTTGAGATGGATTTCGAGCAGATTGATATCTTTTACAGGTATCCTGCACCAGTGAAGGCTGGAAAACACAACAACCTTCTTGTCTGACCATCGGCACCGCTCAACTAAGAAGACAAAGAGTTTAGAGTTTGCTAGCACACGAGCTAGTACCAAGGCCAAAACAAGCTGCTGGTGATAGTTCTACAGTCAAACCCCAGCAGCAGTCACATGTCTGCATTTTCAGCCAAACTACTAGACAAAATAAGAACCCAGGACATTTTTACTCATTTGTATATTTTTGTGACGTAATGTGTGTTGTTGTAGAAAATACATGTAAGTTAAACTTGCTTATCTTTACTGTATAACAACATTGTTTTAATTACCTTCTTAAGGCTTGAAAATAAAAACACATACAGTTTTAAGTAATCAGTCTGCTAAGATTGCTTAAAGTAGAGCAGTGTTTTTTGGGGTTTTTTTGCCTTGCTGGTCAGTGTGCTGTGCAGTGTACTTCTGAGGACGTTCTGGCCTCCAGATTGTGCTGCGCATTGTGCACTCTTGACTTTCACACTACTCTTTGGTTCAAGCAGCTGCAGACATGCAGGAGGACAGAGAATGCTCTTCTGCTTAGAAATGGTGAGGTTACAGCTCACACCAAGTTAATATGCTGTAGTCTCTGACTTTTGTTTATTATCTGGTGTGTTGGCAACAAATTTTGTTGGACATTTGTGATCTGTTGTTAGAGCTGTTAGTTTGTTTACTATATTACATGAATACCACTGTCACACTGACCATCCGACTGAGCCCTGTTCAACCTTTATATGGAAAAAAAACAAAGAAATTGTCAAATATGTGTATCGAGATGCAAAATCTGATTTGACTGACATAATTCTGAGTCATGTACAGTTCTAGAAAGATGTCGCAAATGTGTTACTGCATTGGATTTTTAGAAATTCTGCACTTAAATCTGGCTCAGAAACAAAACTGCTGCCATGGTTCCCCCTAAGGCCAGGCTTGGACAAAACAATGCAGGTTCATGTCGATCATAGCTCTACTGCTGACAGCTAAACCCCAATGTGGCATGTGCTACTAAAGCTGATAACACTACAATAAACCTGGAAGAAATGACTGTTAGATAAAGATTATTATTTAACAGAGAACATGTAAAAAAGGTACATGTGCATGCAGCACCTACATGCAAACACAACACAATGAGGATGATGGGACACCACTGTCAACAACCAAAAATGTTCACCTTGAACGTCATCGTCAACCAGGGCATCTGAGGATATCCCCAGGCAGCATGAAGTCAAGCAGAAAACAGTCCATTAACCTTGGAACCATAATACAGTGATTTGCTGAACAAGTGCCTCTTTTACGTTTTGGAAGAAAACAAAAATGCACTTGGCTTTAATGGTGGAATTGTGCTTTCTTTTACCAGCTAAATGACAAGTTTTATTTCTCTCTCTGGCTGAAATCCCTTCATATAATACTGAAATGTGAACAAAAGGTATGATTTTCTGGTGTAATAACTGTGGTTTTCATTATTTGTCAGAGCTACATTCTTATCTAGAGGAGATACCTAAAAAAGTGAGAGCTGAGAATGAATCAGTACAGGCTGTCCTCTTCCTCTGGCTGATGGGAAAAACTGCTTGGCTCCAGATTTAAACAAGATATGTGTTTGGTTAAAAAATACTCGCCAGTCCTACAAAGGAAGACACACACAGGCTAGTATGGTTTTCATGTTATCATCTTCCTGATCTCCTCAACAGTTCTGATTAAATTACACGCACATACAAACACACACAGCTATATGGCCACCTCGCTTTGTCCTCGGTGAGTGCCCACAATATCGCCGTGATAATGCACTCCTGAAAATAGTGGCTACGAATGGGACTCCATTATGTGTTGTGGAAATGTTTTTCTCTACCTTCTCTATTATTTCACTACATGGGTGTATAATTAAATTGCTTATCGCGTACCTGCAAATTGAAACTGCCTTTGCACAAACACCATGTATACTTAAAATGAACCAATATTCTTGATAAACGTGCTCAATATAAAGAGCGACTGAACTGTGGATGAAAATATTGTATTTGTCTTCCGGTGGCTAAACCCTGCTTGAAATGTGTTCCAGTGTGTAGGATTTAGAGACATCTAGCGGAGAGGACTGCAGAGTGCAACCGGCTGAAACTCTCTCCCGTGTGCCAAACGTAAACTCCACAACATGTCCGCGAGGGTCCGCAAGGGTCCACTTTGGTCCGTGTGACATAAATGTTGTAATCCACCAATGTTCACACAAAAAGTGCACGGACTCCTACGCAGACATGCTTGTGCAGCCCGTTGTTTGTGACTGTAAGTGAAGCAAGAAACTGCAAATGCTCCAATCACTTGTTCTAAACTCTAAAAAACACTGCAGACAAGCCAGCTGCAACTGAAGTTTTAAGTTGAGATTTTTGACACACTTTCACTCCTGATACAGTGTCTTGTTGGAAGTAGGAGGACAGTGAGCTCCTCGTCCAGTCTTCTGTTTACTGCTGGGCGCTAACGCGGACCCTCAATTGTACTATGAATATAAGCGCATGTGCTTCTGTAGCAGTCTGCAGACATTAAATGTGGAAAGTACTGTACGACTGTATGACCGAGACTTTAGGATTATTTCAGTGTTCATTGCTTAAGAAGTTTTTACGGGGAGCCTCGCTTTCTGTAGAGCTCTCTTCCTCTCTAAAACAAACAGACCAGGTGAATACAACCAGTAAAAACGCAGTATAAAGCAGTTTTACATTAAAAAAAAAAACAAAACTAAAAAATATCAGTGTTTTCTAACAATATTTGTTGTGAGGCATTGCTTACTACGTTGGCTGATGTGAAAATGTGAATATCCCTGTCTAGAGCCAGTGTTTGGTTCATCCACTCTAGGCTACTGTAGAAAAATGGCGGTGCAGCATGGCCATCTCTGTGGGTGAGAACCTGCTTCCTATGTAGATATAAACAGCTCATTCTGCGGTAATGAAAACACAACATCTCTATTTTTGGGTGATTATACATTTAAGAAAGCAAATTTTCTCTGCCAATATATCTAATATCTCTAAATCCCACTCACTGGAGCTTGTTTCTTCTTTCAAACTAGAATGAAATAACAAAAAAAAAAAAACAAACTTCACAACCATGTTAGCTGTATGGGTGCATATTTTGTGACTACTATTGTTGAAATGAAACCTCACTACAATTATCAGTCTATTATACTCTTTGAGCTAATATTTGTCTTCTTGCAGGAATTACGTTTTGGCTGCACTCCAGGACAACCGCTGACCTCGCAGTCACTGTTTATTTTCAGTTTCAGTATGCTGAGCACAGAGCCAACAGCAAGCCAACAAAAAATGTATCGCTGTCCAAATATTTACAGCTGGTATTACAAGATCCTCTACTCAAGAGGTTCAGGGGAATTTATGGAAAGTAATAATATGGCAGCCTACAAAGTTGAATAACTGCAGTTTTTACATGCTAGGAAACACAAAATACCTGTTTTAAAGGTGTTTGATACTTTTTTAAAAATTATATTGATATTTCCTTTTTTAAGGTAATATACACTGACAAATGATAACTTACATTAATAGCCTGAATTAAGAATTTTTAATTTAATTTTATTTTTACAAAAAAGCTGATTTTCAGCTCCTCTATTTTTTCATCTCTTGCAAAATTATTATTTGCAGGAAAGGTAATTATTAAAGGTAGAGAAAAAAGATACTGAAAATGTAAACAAAAATTAGGATTCCGATTTCTATTTTACCATAAATTCTCTGTTTTTTATTATATTTCCTGCTACAGGAAACCAAGTATTTCTTTTGAACTGTTGTAGAAGTGATCTGTTACAGCACTTGACATGTACGCAGGCTAATTATAAGCATGCACAGTCTCTGTACACAAATATAAATGTTTTATGACTATTTTTAATTGTACAGTTATGTTTGTGTATAAAAAATATCTTACGCATTACATCATTTAATGTTTGTTTTAAGGTTTTCTCTATATTTCTTATTAATGTTAGAGGTGTGGTTTTACACACAGAAACACACACCACACACCACACACAGACACACAGACACAGACACAGACACACACACACACACACACACACACACACACAAACACAAGATAGAGACATACACACAGCTATGAGTGAATGGAAATGAAGGAAGAGCAAATAAAACACTATGTACTCTTTTCCTCTCCGGTTTTACACTGTATTTTACTACTGCTATTGCTCTTGGACCTTTTGTATTCAAAACACTGCAGCAAAACTCTATAAACACTTGTAAATAGAGTCTAAGGGAGTCTAAGCGGGCGTCTGCTCTGATAACACTATAAATAGCTGTGTGTGTGTGTGTGTGTGTGTGTGTGTGTGTGTGTGTGTGTTTGTGTGTGTGTGTATGAGCACCTGTGAGGCTGTCAGGTCGCGTCATCCTCTCGTAAATGTCGTAACTCTGGGGTCCATAGGGGTCTGTGTTGTGGAGCATGGAGCGGGGCAGAGTGGAGCTGTAGTGCTGGGGCACGGCGGTCATACTGGCTCTGACTGGAGACGATGAGTGAGTAGGCTGCTTCGTCAGTGGAGGGTTGACGTTCTCCACCATTGTCAGCGGTGAGCCCATGCGACCCGATGATGACCCTGCAGAGGCCTGATAGGGTGATGTTGTACGGCTGGCGCTCCCTGATCGCGAATTTGTGGAGCCCATGCGTCGCAGTGCAGCAGGGGAGTTTTTCTGCGTGGAGTAGGGTGAACTGCTGCCACCGCCGCCGGTACTGGTGCGCTGGGCAGAGGGCAAGGTCGTAGAGAAGATGCTGGAGAGGGGTTTGGGTTCAGTTACGATGGGGGAGCCATAGGCACTGCCAGCTGAGGTACGCAGGGAGCCGCGGGAGGGGGACATACTGCTGGCGTAGGCTGGCGAGTGAGAGCGAGAAGGCACTGAGCTCACCCTCCGCATAGCACGACCAGGCACTGCTGTTGTGACTGCTGGAGCCTGCAAGTCAGAGAGTAAACTAGAATTACTACTGAGGAATTTAATAAAAAGTTATTAAGTGATTTTTTTAAGAAAAATGGCAGCTATTACTTTATTAACACGCTTGATTGCAGTGGATAATTTGCAATGAGAAGCACGCTGTCCTCACTTAAAGACTGTTTTTACAGAGAAGTACAGAGGACTGATTGAGAGCTTGGTGCAACGAAAATCACCTGAAGCGCAATATCAGCAAAACCAGTGAGCCTGAGGAAGACTACCAGAGGAACAGGAGACAGTGTTGTAGCCATGATAGTTAATAATCCTTCAAATCTGGATGTTACTGCAAAGACGATACAAATTCTTAAATGTGGACGCTTCACATACATCTTAAACCAGGCAGCACAGAAGATCTATACAATAAGCAGATGTTGTTATTGTCTATACCTAGTGTTTGTACCGAGTTTGGCATGAGAGCCTTTATGTATGCAGCTCTATATATTTGGAATCTTCTACAGAGGGACTTAAAGCTGCACTCATTGGTTCCTCTAGGCTGTTTCAAAGCACAGTTGCAGGACTTTTACATGTCATCTTCTATATGCTAATTTCAGGGTGTATCTGGTCTTTTATTTTTATTGTTTTATTGGTTCACTGATAGCACATATTAACCTACTTTTTAGTCCTTCCTTGTAGTGAGAACATTTGTAGTAATGTAGAATGAACATTTTGTGTTCTTTTTGTATTTTATATTGCTTGTTTAGGAGTTGCCAGTATTGATTTTGTCTGTCCGTCACTTATGTTGCTGCAGGACTCTAATAAAATCTCAACATCTGTTTCCTGAGTTATGATGTTGAATAATGGCTAGAAAACATTATGACGGCATAATAAAGTTCACCTTTGACTTACTGAATATAAACCGTCACTTCAAAATTTTCTGACATTAGACATTTCTGTGAATTTTTTTCATAATTAGCATATGAATTCTTGAAAATGTGGCCTAGACTTTTGACCACTAAATGCTTATCATGATTGAGTCCAAGTGGAGGTTTGTTCCAAATTTGAAAAAGGTGCTGCTGAGATATTGCGGTCCTGAGAGTGGGCCAAACGTACGGACAACCCAAACACATAATACCTCTGGCCATGGAGGCATAACAACGTGGCGTCATGCCATTTCAGTCATCTTAAGTAAACGTAATAATTAACAAATAGGTGAAAATTGACAACTATCCTGGCCAATAGTAATAGCAATTTCCGATATTATCCCAATAAACATAAAAATCTCAAACTCTTAAAATGGCACTACAACATACTAGAATCACTTAACCTTGCATTCTGTTAAGAAACAATCATTTTTACTTGATTTTTACTGAAAAACAAAAAACAATCTTACATCTGAAATGGTATCACATCTTTCTATATGAAATATGCAGATGCTTAATTAATATATTTTACTTTTCTAAGAGGGTAGTGCATATGCAGCTTGTTTTTATTGTTGGTTGCCCAATATTGGAAATTCCCTTTGAACCCCTAACTGTGTATTTTTGATTCCAATCTGCAATACAAATGTATGTCATCTCGTCCCTACCAACAATCACGCTGTTATCTCTGCCATAGACTGACTTGTGCATAACAATAACATGCTGAATAACCCAGCATTATATAAACCAATTCATTACCGGGCACAACTTTACTCTAGGCTGCATTTATTTTCTCTCTTCCACCCCCCTCTCAGTCGTGTGTGACAGTGCCATTTGGATTCTCAGTGGTCTGTGTGTACAACGCTGTATGAAGCATGATTATGTCGGCGTGCTCGGTGCACTGTGTACCTTCTGTGCCTTTAAGCATTACAGCGCTACCTTCACTGAAAAACAGTCAACCGCAATTTTGGTGTTTCTCTTTTGTTGACACAAATTAAAAGCTAACAGTCAGTCATGAAATTAAATTTCATGAGCCTTTTGAACATTGTGAACAATGACTGTGTAATTAAAAAATATACTGAATAATGGCTGGTGTTATTCAGTTGATAACATGTTTTAGATGCGTTCTGTGCTCGACAACAGCAATATGTTGGACGTTGATTGCTGGCAGTACCTGGGCTGAAGCCTGGCCCTCGGCCCTGGCATTCCTTCCCAGGGTACCGGTGCCGGCGCCAGGAAAGGAGTGCTGCATCCTCAGCTCAGCCTTGCCCAGGTTCTGGCTGCTGTGGTAGCCGCTGCTGGCATCCTGGTAGCCGCTGTCCGAGTATGAGTTCATCTGAGTTGAGCTACGTGAATTCCCCCCGGACCCTAAGAGGGCGTGACAGAAAAAGATAGACAAATTTGAGAGAGGGAGAGAGAAGGAGGGGTTGGAGGAACAGGAGACAGACACATCATACATGGTTTGATAATGGACATGACCTTTACCTAGACTTCATTACTAATGACAAATGACACAGCAGGGGGAAAACTGTTCTGCCACCCCTATAATTCAGTGTGCTGCATCATGCTGCATCATTCCAGGGTTCCTACAGCTTAAGGCAAATTAAATTTGACACATTTTTTTCTTTTTTTTTCATGCCACTGGGAAAAACATAAAAGACCATATTTACAACAACCAAAACTGAATAAATAAATTTAAGAAAACATTTTTTACACAGAGTTAATGAACAATTTTGCCCAAATGTTTATTGTAACATTCAGTTAAAAAGTCATATCTGGTTTGAAATGGGAAATACTTTCTGCATTTATTGGTGATTTTTATTACTGATTTTATGCGTCCCTCTGTATGTAGGATTATTCCTCTGCTTTGATTCCAATCATAGAGAGTTTAGTATTCTCTTTTGTTTGTTTTTAAAGTAGATCACCAATTATTTAGAGATTTCACATTGCAATGTCAGGAAAGAAGCAATTTGTAAAACCCTTCTTCTAATGTCTGAGCATTTTTAGGACTTGAAAAAACTGATTCACGACATTTTTAAAACCAATTAAGACCTTATTTATAGATTACTGAGGAACCCTATTACTCAGTCTTTCAGCAGCTGTAACGAGGGATCGGCTGTTATCAGTGACATTTGAAGTAAAAAGTATGGAAAAGAAAAAGGTGAATGACATAACAGGCTTTCTGTATCATCAAAAGAGAGGTGAAGAAACAATTTGCAGTCAAAGGATTGCTACATACACTTAGTAAGACTATGCTGAATTGGGAAAATGATGTGACTTAGAGAAAAAAAGGCTACAGACGATAGAGAGAAGGCAACAACAGACCCTCACTTTCATGGAGGGAGGAGTGCTCCGGGGAGTACAGAGACACCTGCTCTGACTCAGTCCTGATGCGGTAGCTTGGCGACTGGGAGCTGTCAGTCACCCGAGACTTGGTGTCCCCCGAGGCGGAGGCATCTGGGAAGACACAGCAGAGCAGGGAGTCAGACACAGAGGAAACGCTCAGAGTCTGAAACAATCACAGAGTTTTGGCTTCGGGTGGAGAGATTATAACAGCCATTAAAGCAGTCAACAATTGATGGAGTTGAGAGGAAACAATAACAAACAATAATTTCTGCAACATTAGTTTCACGCTTGTGTACAGTTGGAGTCATTAAATTTTACTGCCATACTAATTTGGGAAGGCAAAGTTGGGTGGCATGTCACTGTGTATACAGCCTTGCTCTAAATAGTTTCACTGCTCCAACATTTCCCTACATCCCCGTCTCGTCACGCTTGACAACAACCAGTGTGGCAAACAGGAACTGGAATTAGCCCTCTGATGTCCCTGTGTGCAGTGTTTCCCCGTAATCACAATCTAGTTAAGCGTGACCAGTGTCAATGGGTTACTCTGCAATCACTACAACAATAGGCAGCAAGTGGAGGGGAACAGGGAGGCAAACATTGGCAGCCGGGGTCTGTCAAATCCTGCCCCGATTAGCTGGTGCGAGAATGAGAATCGAATCCCATGAAGAAGCCGCCTTGTTGCAGGAGCTGACCTGTTGAATAAATCTGTTGACACATAAGCCTAGTGTGGTGTTTGACAACCTGGCTTTTTTCACCTGAAGATCTCAGGGTGTTTGCACATTTGGCACGGCCTGTTGTGAGAAGGTCGGTGCATGCCTTGCCTCTGCGACCTCAGAAAGTTAAGTCTGTATCAAACATCCTCACTATTTGCAGAAGACCTTGCTAATTGTGTCACTCTCAACAGGGCTGATGTTTCTATTTTAATAAATAATCCTGCCTAAAATAACAACCTCATGAATTTTAATTTCTGTTTAGTCTTCCTTTCTTACTTGCCCACTCACTGTTTCTTGTGTACTGTCTGTTTTTAACAAAACATCCACCTTTAGTTACAATTATGAAGCAAAATAACAATAGATTTATGTGCTAGGTGATGATGACACAGCCTGCCCCTTAAAAGTGAAGTATTTGAATCATCACTTAGAGGCCCATCAGTTGACTAAAACTGCTTAAAGTTCAGCAGTCTTCTTTTTTTTTAAGTAAGTGTGCTGTGTACTTATAGGGATGTTTTGGTCCCCAGACTTAGCTGCCGAGTGAGTGCTCTTGACTATCACACTATTTATTAGTGCAGAGAGCGGTGGACATGCAGACAGCAGCACAGAGAGGCAAAACCTTCTGCTTAGAAGTGCTGAATTTACAGCTCACTTAATACAACAGAATACAATACATTACAACCGATTGTCAGTGCCATTGTCTTGTTTACCATCTAGATGAATGTCCGCTCAAACTTTAAAACTTTGTATGAGGAAAAACAAATAAAATAAATTGTCGATTATTTGTATTGAACTGCTGAATCTGATTTGACTGACATAATTCTGAGACAGGTACAGCCCTAGAAGAGACATACACAGTCCCATAGCCAGAGGAACCTTCTTAAATGCCCATCTGATTTCTATATCTTATTTTCTATATATTTTTTTATGATGATGATGATGATGATGATGATGATGATGAAATTTCATTACTTTTTCACAATAACAACATCATTATTTTGTAATGGGCCTTAACTTGAAAAGACATGCACAGATGGACATTACTCCAATTATGACAATTAAAATACTAACAAACAAACAAATAAAAAGACAACAAAATGAGCACATGTCAAATAAACCAAGAGAGACATAATACATTTGAAAAAAAATTAAGGGGGAGTGGGGGGTTCTAATGATGTCTTAATAGTCATATACACACAGACACATTAATCATATAAAGATAAATTTTACACACATGAGCACACAAGCTCTTGTTGCACTATTGTTCACAAACACATCATTCATACAGTGAATTTCAGAGGGGCCTCTGGAGCTTTCCAGTACATTGAGGTACTTTCTCTTTAAATTAAGTCCCTTAGATCGCTGCGCAAGTGATTTATCAGTGGCTGCCATACATTTAAGAAGCTGCTCTCGTTTCCTTCTATTTTGGCACAGTCTTTCCACTGGTAGCACTCTGAAGATTTCTTTATACCATTGCTTTACTGATGTTTTTTTTTCTTGGATCCAATTCAATGCTATGCATTTCCTTGCTGGGAAAATAAGTTTATTTAGGAACTTAGATCTCTGCAAGTCTAATACTCTTCCTCCTCCTCCTAGCCAGTCCCTATAAAAACTATGCAGGGACTTTACAAATAATGCATTCCAAAATTGTGCGATCTGATTTTTTTAGGTGTTCATTAATCATTAAAAACAATACTGGAGAGTAATACAAATACTGTCAATATTAACTTTTTATTTCATCTTATATATAATAGAGGAAGACTTTCTTAAATGTATGCATTTGGAATTAAGCCAATAAAACCACATCATCATATAAAACTTAATTAAACTGTTGCATATAAGACTTAAAGCCTTCAAGGTCAAAATGCTCTTGCAACACTAAATCACAAACAAGCAGGTCGGAGGGTACGCACATCCAAAAACTTTTTACAGGTGCTGGGTATAAACTCAAAGTAAGGAAAGAATTAGACAAAAGATCCTCACAATCTTGTCAAAGCCCCAAGCAAATTTAGGGGTGTATCATTTTAATCAAACAAGGATCGGCATTGTCAAATCACAGTCACAAAGCAGAATGAGCAACATGTAAACACAAACACCTGAGTGATGAATGTGCTAGTGTCTAATCTGTATATTGCTTATTCTACTTTGTGAGGTTGAATTGAAACTTTCTGATGACGATGTCTGTTAGATCTAAACATTACACAATTAAATTTGCTTTTAATACAATTAACAGATCTTATGTTTCTGACATTGTAAATCACACCTTGACAGAACTATATATGACGTCAGCAAAGCAATATGACAGTATAAAAACATCATAGTCAAGCAATGTAAGCTCCTTGACTCATCAGTATAACAACACTGACAGTTGTTGGTTGAAAGTTGGGTTTGAACTATAGTTTGTTTATGCCAGAGAGCTGTCTGAATCTGGTCCAAACCTTCCTGCCACTACAGATTAATAGGCCTACAGACAAATTATCACAGAGGACTCTAAACAAAATGTTATAGGAAACCATCTGGACAGGTTGTGCTGCTTGAATTAATTAAAAATAAATATATAGCAGGTGACAGCAACCAGGTGAGGTGGGGTGTAATGTGACAGAAAAAATAATAATACACAAAATATATGTCACCCACCTTGGGGTGTGTGGATGCTGCAGTACCTTCAGTGACTTCCTTTCCTGGGGTTGTTGAAAACTTTCCTCTATACTCACAATGAATTTTCACACATCACACTGGATGCAGCACTTGTTAATCAGTCTCATTTTTTTCTCCTTACTTGAAAAGTTGTGTAGAGGTTGAGGGGCACGTAAATACTTTAGAATAGCCATCAATAATAAATGGTAAATTGATACTTAGTATTTATTCTACTCTTTACAAAAAAAAGAAATTATAGTCATCCTTACTAATTATTAATAATTCTATAATTCATAATATTTTAATGGTTTGTTGTTGCACATTTTTAAATACTATATTAAGCATTTGTTAAAGGTAATTAACTGGTTTGCAAACCATCCATAAACATTATTTGGATGACTAAAAGTTGCAACTAATGATTACAGTATCTTGTTAATTAATACTGTGTGGTGCATCTGAAAACACCTCAACTTTAGTTAAAATAATATTCATGGACCCTTTCACTGACATTGCATTGCAAGGCAGCAGCTACTGGTGCACGTTTACTTCCTGTCAGCTGATGGCATTCACAAACAATGCAAAACTTTCCTACAGGAAATACAAAGGGACATATTTACACTGTTCATGTTTATGTCAAGTCTGAAACACCCTCAGATGCACTACACAGTATTCATTAATTTATAATAGCCATCCAAAACATGAATGTCTATTATTACTGTCTATTACAGATGGTTGAGTAACCAATTATTTACCATTTATAAATACTCAATATCATGTATAAAATGTTATGTGTGAGACAATAAATTGCTCATATACCATAAATTAGAGCATTATCAATAATTAGTAGATATGTTTGTCAACAGTAAAATAACTATTAAATCAAGCTTAATTAAATTTGAATTTACCATTTATTAATGATGGCTATTATAAAGTGTTTGGGGACGCCTGCACACTTACTCAATGCTAAAACGACCATTTTGGCCTGCCAAAGTTCCACATGGGATAGAAACATTGTCCTTATTCTACTTCTGTGACGTGGAGTAAGTGTGCAGGCGTTAGTTTTTTCCTTATGTATACTTTTTTTTTTAGATTTGCACCCAAGTGATGTGTGTCAAACTATTCTCTCTCTACTTATTATAAAGTATTATTAAACATCCCATTTCCCTGGCATAAAAAGAGGACCTTTACAAGAAACATAACATTTGAAATCATCTTCATCAAGATGATAGAAGGGACAACAACACAGTTCTATAGGATCAAAAAGCATCCATATGTCCTTTAAAGTTAAGTAATGACACGACTGAACAAGTCTTTTGTCTCCCTCCACCCTGGCAGTGACTCTGTGTCTGGCACACAGTGTGTCGTTTCAGACCACAGGGTTTCTGCACTGAGCCTTGACCCTGTTTGATAAATGAGATGCCAAAAAGCCAGAACAGAGGAGGAACAGGAAGAGAGGGAGACAGCAAGAAAGAGAGGCAGGAGCTCTTTTTCACACATTGAAGATGCAACATTACTGGCTTCAGTTATCCATGAATGACAGGGGTTTTTGGCATCCATAATTAGGTCTCTTATATGTAATAATTTAATGCTGCTGTTTTCAGGTGTGATATCATCATTCTGGGTAGAGTATTGTCTCCAAGACACTGAAGAAGAAGGCTGTAAGTTCTTATTATATTCTTATTTTGCAGTTGGATGTTTAGTAACCCTCTTTTTAAAAGCACCTTGTGCCCCCTTACTTTATTTTCTTGTCTATTTATTAATAATGAATGACTCTATAAAAATATAGAGTACTGCTGCCCACTTTACCAAGTCCAGCAGCGCCCATACACACAATCAGCTCGCTTTCTTGTAGATGTTTTACTAGATTCAAATAGCAATTTTTAGGTTGTTATCCCCAGTTAATTGTGTTGGAAAACAATGTGAATTTTCAAAAAATATATCTGTATATAATCTACAGTGACATCAGGACTTTTTCTTATTAGGAACTTTTCATGTCCACCTTAAAACCGAGAAAAAAAGAGGTGTCACATAATGGAGAATGGCCATGCTGGGTCAAGATAACTAATAATAAATCTGGATTCTAGTGGTAATTTCGAGACTGGTGAGGCTGAAAATACATATTCATACGCGTATAAAAGGACCACAGCAGTATAATTATGAGCCTGCCAGGCATCCAATGGGCTGGGAACAAGAAAGAAAAGAGGTGAAATAATTGCCATCAGTGAGCAATTGAGCTGTGGTGTGAGGGAAACCAGTGCAGAGCTGGGCAGGTGTCTTGGTGAATAACTGATGATGACTATCAAAACCTAACAATGTAATATTCACTTTGCAATGTGCTAAAATTGGCAATATCATATCAGGCAGTATCAAAAGAAGTTCTTAATTGGCTGCTTTTTCTTTGAATTTCTGCTATTATGACTTGTAAAAAACAAGGAAATATATGTTAACTTTTTAAAAAAGATGGACTTTATCTCCCTCGTTCTGATGGACACTTGTATCTTGTTGAGACATGGCCACTTTTAATGATCAAACCTTTGTTTCTATTTCTAAAACAATGTGGTTGAGATCTAATTCTTTTTTTTTTTTAATTTAATCTAATTTCTCAATTTAATTATTCATCTCTACCTTTGGCCTAGCTGTAAACTGCTCAAATGTTTTGTTTTACTGGGACTTTAATGACAAATTCAGTAAAAAAAAAAAAAAAAATCCAACCTGCTGTTTGCTCTTTATAAATAAATATATTGAACAGACTGTAGACATCGCTACTGTATAAAAGGGATATTACAAAAATGTTGCTAGATGCACATAGCCGCATTTTTATTTGAAATGACATGGAGTCTTGTTTTTTGTACATGATGCTGACGTTAACCTGTCAACCAAAAAGAATTAACAGTGAAACAAAAAGAGACGGTGGACAGAAGCAAACAGAGGGAAAGCTTTCGCTCTGGGCTGTTTGTCTTCTGCTCTCAGTGGACATGAGGTGTGACTGCATTGACATTTCCTGAGGCTAAAAGGCTTGTTTCCACAGTAACACTTCTATCCCAAACTCACAGACAGCATGTACGGTGGCTCATGAGGCCAACAAGCCTCACAGACAAACGTGGCTCATTACGCTCCGTGCCACACATTTAGGCTTTAATTCATTTAGATTGGAAAAAGTACATTACCACATCTGACTATCATTTATCATCTACAGAACAATGAGAAATCAATATGGAGCAAAACAGTGATTGTGATTAGTCCCCGGCTCTGTTCAAACACTAATGAAATGCATTCAGCAAGGAAATGGAGAATGGGCAGCAAATGAGAAAACGGTGTGGTATTAATATTCCTGGTGCATATGACCAACTATAACCCCCCATGGGCTTTTCTGACAGGATCGACAATAAAAGATTAATGACCATTGCAGAAATTCACTAAGTTCCACTATGCAATTAATAAGCCATGAAGTACATTAGTAAATTCAATTCATTATCTGGTCTCTGCTGAAGATCCTTCAAGGATGAGGACTAAACAAACAAGAGGCCAAAGGGGTCTGAGAGAGATCCTTCTGCCGCACATCATCGATGGTGTTGTGTGAGAGTGGGCAGAAATAGCTTAGATAAATATTAAAACAAGAATGCGCCTTAGGCTGTCCATTATTGTGTGCCTGGTTACAATGCCTCATGTTAGTGATGAGTGTTGAGGAAATGTAAAACATGCCCGCGCCACACACAAACACAGACAGACACACACACACAAGCACACAAGCACACACACACACACACACACACACACACACACACACACACACACACTTTCTGCCAATATTAAATAATAATTCCAAAGGACTTGGTTGAACAGTACTTATCTTACATGTGTCACTGTGTAATCAGTGTGATACTGAACAGAATGAGCTGCCATTTAGTGTGACGCTCATAAGGTAAAGAAAGAATAAGAAAGCAAATGTGCAGTCAAGTCTAACAGCGGTTATCGATCACTGATTATACATCTTAAAGAAATACTTTGGCCCCAAAATAACCATTTGTTTATCAGCTATTCTGTGTTCCATTGAATTTGTTTTCCCTAATGCCTCCACAGTGAATAAAGAATCCAAAAACAGAAAATTCTTGATGGATTGAAGTCACAGGTAACCGTGTTAAACAACAGCAAAACTATATCAAAACATCTGTTTACAAACTCTCACACAACTCATGCAGTATAATCCAAGCTCACTTATCCGGCCGTATGTTCAGTTCTTCCTAAACAGACAGTCATTTCCAATGGAGGAACTGAACTAGCATTGTGAATTTGGTGAATCAGACAAAACACCAAAGTCACACAACACAAACAATCTAACAGAGGCAGCAGTAGACCAGCAACTCCCGTGAAACTCACGTAAAAATTACTGTTTTGTCAGTGGAGTCTGACTTTCAAGAGAGCATAGATAAGTTCCACTTTCCGGTTAGTTTGGGAATTGCTGAGCGTGCAGCTGGATAAATGAGACTTGGGTTTTACTGCACAGGTTGAGTGAGAGTTTGTTAATGTTTCCTTTGATATAATTCTTTCTTCATCATGGAGACATGCAAGACAACTAAGTGTTCTTCACAAATTCATAGAGTAGTTGATACACAAATCATTTTTTTTTTTTTTGCGGGGGGATTTTCTTGAATTCTACATGAATGTAAGCTCTCTTTTTATACACAAGATAGAAAGCCACAAGTTGCTTCAAACCTGTAAGGCCCCAATGATCGGCTGCTGGTCAACGTCAGGCCACTGGTGAGTGTCTGTTAACCTACTTTTTGCATTTTGTCCTGCACCATTGGCCCTCATCTGATATTTTTTTTGGCAAGTTCAGTATGTTGACTCGGCATCAGACATGCCTGAGCCCATCAGTTAATGAAATCACTCTGACTGGCAGTTCAAGTCAGTGCACAAGAAGCAAAACAGAAAGGAGGAAAGAAAACAAACGACTACAGCCAAGAGGGAGTGAGATCAACACAAACTAATCATAACACTCAGTGTTATTGTTCACTTTTTTCTTTCAACCTGGGGTTGTGTTGTTAATGTGCTACCTAGCTAACTAGCATCTTGAATCTGTCCTCAGTTTCCCTTCTTTAATCAATATTACAGACTGATGCCATCTGCTCATATGGAGAGTTATTTTCTTTCATGCAGCTGCAGAATGTATGTGCTTGTTGACCTTTGGCTGTGGTCTATGGGGTGTGTTCAAGTGCAACTTTTTGGCAGAGACACAGGCAATGTGAGGCAATGCAATGGTTATCCTTCGTTGCCACTAGTTTTTTGAAGTTGGTTTAGTGTGACTGGGCCTTTAGAAATCAACAGCAAGAAGTGTACCTGAGATTTAAAACTGAAAGGAATGAGCAGTGTTTTCTTTATCACAAATACTGCAACCTGCACCATTCTCAGGTAACCAACCAGGTGTGAGTGTAGAGAACACCAAGGAAGGGCTAACTATCCAACCATTTTAGTGTTTGAGTTTGACATACCTGCAGTTCTCCAAGGCAGGGACTTCTCAGATGAGCTGTATGGGGCAAAACAGGAGAAGAAAAAGTTAATACATGCTCTACAAACCAGAGACACCACAGTGAATGACATGAGTGAAATCATCTAGAAGAGACAACTTTCGGCTTTGAGCACTCTTTCTTGGGCCTTTCACAACAGGGTCACAGGTGGTAATCACTGTGTTTGAGATAAAACAACAACGCGGTCCAGAGTATACCGCTTACGAGCAGATTTCATGTTAACAACTACGATGTAAAGACCATTCCTGTCATCCGTGTTTACCAAGACGTAAAGGTGCCTTTGTTGACAGCTAGTCCTTTGTTTGAGGACCCGAATGCATTGACAAAAAAATGCCCCCCAAAAACTTGAAAAAAAAAAACCAACAAAAAACTATAGATGTGCAACTGGATGCTGTTTCTCCACCTGCAGCTTGCTAACCCCAAAAGGATAAAAGACTGGGGGATGCATCCTGATGGGAGCTGGAAGAGAAAAGCTCCTTGAGTACAATCAGAAGTGATCATACAGTGCATTTACACACACTTATTGTACAAGCCCTGAGTGTCCTGACATCTGAATATAATCCAGACATGCATGCCAGTTTATATTCCAGCACAGAGAGGGAATCTCACAGAGGGATACTCAGCCTCCAGGGAATAATATGGGAGAGTAATGGCTGACCCTGAGATCAATCACAGTTTGTGATTATTACTTAGCTGACAACACAGAGGATGCCAAGCAGAAAAAAACAGAAGGATCCAGTGACAGTGTGTGGGAGATTGATGGTGAGACATCCTCGGTCAATGGATGAAGGATCATACCTAATGGCAAGCTCAGAGCACGGAAGCATCTGACCAGTAGACTATGGCTATCCACTGGGATAGAATGGATTTTGTTTTTTCACATGAAACATCATCTCATAAGCCTTTGGCCTGAGGCATCCATTCCTAAAAGCAGGAAAAAAATAAGGAATATGCAAACCCCAAAAGTTAGCTGGAGATTTACTTGTGAACCCACTCATACTGGATGTGTGTCCCACCAAATAGGGTGTGGGAGAAATAGTTTTTCCTGCTTTTTTTTACATGGCGGAGAAAACAGGTTTGCTTTGGCAACTACAGAATTAGCATGTGCATGGATTTTCAAACATGTGTAAACCAGCAATAGACTGCTTTTCCAGTGGTGCTGCATCCTTTTCTGTGTGTGGGGTTTGTTTTGGTGCGTCTGTTTGCTGTCACGCACAGGCCGGAGAGCAAATAAACAGTAGAAAGCAGCATGGAGGTCTGTGAAAACTTTACGGCTGTTACTTCTCTTTATATATCTTTCTACTTATTCAGCCTCTCTTTCAAACTCAGTGCAGACTAATTTGAATCAATTTAGCACTGCTTAGGAAGAGATGGGCGGTAATTAGCACATTCACGCAGGTGTTGTGCTTCCACCAATCATCGGAGCAGAAGGCGATAAATAGCCATGACCACTGCAGTCATTTGACCTGGGTGTGAATGCCAATTGCACACATTCGTACTGCATTAAAAAGCCAGATGTGGGTTTTAGCGGGATTTTTGTGCACTGGGAATGAGGCTATAGATACAGACAGTGTAAGTTTGGATTAATAGCTGAGCCTCGAAGTCCACCCATTAATATCATCGCAATGATAAAAGTATGCATTGTGCATAATTAGACCATATCATCTTTAATTCTACTCTCAAAGTAAATGTATTAACTGGCCTTTAAATACTGCATAACTCTAAATGAAGTATAGCTAATGAAGTATAACTCCAGGTTATGCCCTGACAAAACCATCATAAGAGGAACCTCACATAGATTCCTGCTATCAAGTTGTCTACGGGAGGTAAGGTGGAAGTGGGGAGAAAAATACAGTTTGCAACTCTTTTTGCTCTTCAGCTTGTTAGATCACTGAAAGCTTTTTTTTTGAAAATACTAGTTTAACAAAGTATTAATGTATTCACTTTAATACAATAGTTATAATAAATAATCATTAAATATATTAAATAATTTCCTTCCCACTGTTGTCTAAGTTAAAATTTGGAACAAAGAGACATTACATTTAAATGTTTCAGTTCATGAGCAATACTAATTGATCATGACCAAGAGAACACTGTAAGTCCCACTATGTCTATCTTTAATTCTACCTTTACTTACAGTCAAGGCCTTTGCAGAATGAAAAATGCAGAAAGGCTATGTAAGACATCTTAATAGCCACCTATTAATTCCAACTCATGTACGTACCTTGGAAAATACTTGTGACAAAAGGGATAGCCATTCACTCTATCAAAGCCATTTTTCCAAAGCTGGCTATTATGACAAACAAAGGCTGAGCAGAAGACCTCGGAGCAGCGTTCCCAGCCTTTTCTTTTTGATATCCTCTCTTTGCTGGTCATTACTATCAACCAGAGGATGTTACAACTGCTGCTATTTCTCCATCTAAGGTGACACTCAACGAGCTTTAAGACACACGGCTCTCTGAATTTTAATGAGCATGGAGGCAATTAAAAAGAGGAAGTTGGGCGAGTTGTGCTCCACTGAACCATGGCAGATGAAGTAGAAGAATGGCGACCATAATAATGATGCGCCATGCATGCTGCATGCCGACTGTCTGGCTTGGTGAAGGCAGCGTAAAGAGATTGTTAAACCGCCAATGCTGACAAACAACAGGCCTAACCCTGATAGGACACTTTATTCGCCATCAACCCCTATGGCCAGTTGGAGGTTGCATCTTTTAAGAGTTTTGCCAGGGGTCAAGTTTGATGACCACCCCCCTGCGTGCTTGTAGAGATGAAGGGGGTGGTCGACTCTGGAGGTGTCATGATATGTAATGACTCCCATCAGAACCCTTAAGTGTGGTTTTACCTCCACCATCATCCAGCTGAGCTATTGAGCCAAGCAGTGTGAACTCAATGGCTAAAGCTAATCTCCATTCACACACAAATGTCCAGTGACAGCCATTTTATTTGTCCTTCTTTAGCTTTAAAAAAGGTGTGAAAATGGCATTGCATGTTTTCTTTAGACAGTCCCCAGAGGGTGGTGGAAGGCTTCTTGCCCCCTATAGGGAAAAGTGGCTGCATTTACACTCAGTATGTTTACATGCACAGTTAAGTCGAGCAACAGATATAATTCGATTAGGCCGTTTAATTGGACTACTTTTCTTGTTCCAGTATACAAGCACCAAGAGAGGATCGATTTAATGATGGAAGTATGTCAGATTCTGCAATGGTAGGTGGCAATATGGCCCCTTTCAACTAATTGCTATAGGACCTTTATCCAGCTGACCTATTATGTCACAAACCAATCAAGATAGCAAGCAGCAAATGGGCTGAATATGGAATGGTGAAACATGAACAACTTTCTAGCTCTGTACACTTCGTACATACTCTTCACTTTAATTTGGTACCTTTATCTTGTTTTTTTCTTTTTCTTCTTTTGTTTTTCGGGGCTTTCTTCTTCGAATTTATGCTGTTCGATTTACAGTTCAAAGCCTGGACTACGGAGCATGCACAGAATGCCTAGACCAGGTAACGTTTGATTGAGGCGTATACATGAAAAAATAAACAAACCCTAACCATATTATCCAGGTGACTTCAAGGATTCAACTTAGTACGATGTCAGTCAGACTACCATGTTTTAATTTAAAAGTCCAGTTTTAGTTGGATTAATAATTTGCCTTTTTCTAACATCATGTTACTAACTTAAAAATGTATTTGGCAGTAACTGGATTTCTTAAAACATAATGTCAATGGGAATCTTGGCTCCTTATTTGAATAGGATAATAAAAATCCCTGGATAACAAAGGTGGATTTCTGCTGGAGAGACCTGCTTTTTTTACCCATCATTCAACCCTTAACAATGTTACTGAGAGGTTTTGTGTCCATTTGCATGCCAAAGACCTGACAGTAGTGGTATCTCTGTGGCAACACTGAAGCAAGGTGAAAGGAAAGCACTTAACTACTTATAGCTGTTTGGGCTTGAATCCAAAATCATTAAATCCAAACTCAAAATTTAACTGAAAAAGAAACAGTATCGATCTTTCTGCTGCAACCAAAAACATGAACCACCAAACTGTATGCTCACTAGTTACTTGGAACACAAGGGCGCAGTCAAAAAAATAAAGTGTGCTCTATCCATTATCTGCACTGTCAGACAAAATGTCACTTAAGTGGTAATGACGGGCCTTTTTGACTGAACAGTCCTCAGAGCTAAACCCAGGAATTAATGCACCAAATGCAATTTTCACACACAAAGAAGACATAACAGAGACACAGTGATGTTCTTTGTAAATCACAAAGAGTGTTGCACAAATCACACAACAGACATGCAGAGGCGGACCGGGATCCTGACACTAAATAGGAACAATCTGCTCTTAAAGGCTACAGTTGGTAACTTTTACAAAAATAACTTTTGTCATATTTGCTGAAACTGTCACTAAATCGACAGAGTACAACATGAGACAGAAAGTCTATAAAAAACATGTTTCTTCTCCGCGTTGTAGTGTTTTTATTAGAGTTGTCCCAAATACTCGACGAAATCAGTATCCGATACAAATGTATTGTAGTAAATGTATTCAAGCTCTCACTCAGGTAGCTGTGTGCAAATCTTACTCTTGTGACCACAAATGATCTGAAGATCAATTCTAAGATTTACTAATTTTGTAATAAATACAGCAACTTCTGATCAACACATATCAATTGCAGGCTTAAAAACTTCTGGTTAGGCTTCACCAATTTTTTGTTTAAGCCCCAGACAAATATGATTTAAACCCCGCCCCTTCCAATTACAGATATGGATACAGACATTTTGTTGGTTCACCAGATACAATTAATGGTATACATGCCCATCCCTACTTCTAATGGCATTATTTAGAATCTATTGTGGTTGAGGGTACATCCAATCAGAGCTAAGGAGTTGCTAATGCAGCTGTCAATCAACAAGAAGGTTTGCACTGGCTTAATTTTGGCTTGACTGTTTCTAACAAGCCGACTGGATCACAAACATTCTCATTTTACAGCTAAACAGTAAAATATTCTTTTGACAACATTTGAGGTAAGGCAATAAAATAAAATAACAGAATTTTGATTCATATTCTCACGCGCTGCTCACGCATGCAGTGTGTTCTGGACATTTGTTTGATAGTTTGACCACACACAAGCAGTGATTGATATGACTGACAGCTGCATTAGAGATTCCAACGCTCTAGCCCCTCTCACACTGCCTGTTCAAAGCGGGAACATCATGCTGTTATGCTACCTCACCGGATTGTATTAAGGGTATGATCGTGGAATAATGTAACATGAGTAGTCTCCACTTTAAGTATGCACTGGAGGAAGTAAGAGCCTCAAATCAACATTTGTGTAAAAGGAACCACAAGCAGAACAGGATCATGTGAGGGACTGGTGTGACAGTTAACTGACGTGTTACGCGTGCGACCCACTGCGGGAGATTTTTAAATTGAATAATAGCAGTTAGCGGCTAACTCAAAAAAGAACAGCAGCAGCCAAAAATGTCCACACATTGGGCTAAAAGTGAGGTCTGGGAGCTCCTTACCCTGAGCAGAGGACGCGATCAGCCACCTTATAACAGAGATTGTAAATAATCGTTGTTGCCATTGTTGTGCCATAGTTATTATTGGGCTGCTGATGAGTATGTCAAATACCACACTAGAGGCTGATGCTGTTGCAGCATCTCCATGATGCCACCATTTTTAGTTCTGAGTAATAATGCAACAGCAGCATAAAGAAGGGCCTTTTTTGTGGCCCTGTAGCATAATCTGTATAAACCGGGCTTTTGATTGGTTGTTTACATTTACAGGTGTTAATTAAAAGTACTATGAGGAGCCAGAGGAGTATGATTGTACCACAGATTATTGGTCTCACACTTCCATCAGAATATAATAACAGTTTTAGCAAATATGTCAAAAAGTAATTTTTATAATAGTTACCAGCGGAAGCTTTAACGATGATATGCTGTGATATGTACTTACTGGTGCTAATGGAAATTACAGTACTAGCAATGAAGCAGGGACTTCCGTGGACCTAGAACTAAATTTAGACTCTGTTCCTGTTATAAGTTAAGTGCCTGAATTCCAAAAATGGTTCCTGGGCTCCTTAAAAGGTTCTTGCGGTTGAAAGGGCTATTTTTTTCTTTTGTGACTGTTGTGACTATTAATAAGTTAATGACAGTACTTGATATATTTTTGAAAGAATCATAGTATCCTGTGGGACTGCAACAGGCAATGCAAGTCAAACATATGGAAGCAAGCGTTGAAGCTCTGACAAATGATTGGTAGGAAAGATAATAGCACCTTTTAATGATATTTTCCCTTTCATCAGCTTTGTGCAGGGGCTGAGGTGTGTCTTCTCCTGTCTGTCAACCAATGGATTGAAAAATATGGTGGTGAAAGTTGTGCTGACAGACAATCAAACATCATATAATGATGGTAGCTACCAGAAAACAAGTGAAACTAACATTAGATCTGTTCAGAACAGGCATGGATAATCAGCTCATTCTTAGGACAGATTAGGAGGAGCAAGATTTTGGCAAAAAAACAAATGCAGAGCACACAAACACCGACTATGTCAGCAAATTATGTATGCACAGAGCATTTAACTATTCCTATAGAGTAGGCACTTTACAGCATACAAAGGGAACCTAAAGATGTCTACCAAAAAAGGAGAAAATTAGTTTTGTCCCATTTTCAAACACCACCAGTCACAACAGTCACGTCTAATGCTGACACAAAAGTTTCTCTTTTTTAACAAAGTACTGCTCTTAAGCAGATCAAAACAAAGGGAGCAGATTAAAAAAAGGCTTCTTACTTAAATTATGTATTTATTCTAAAATGAATTCATAAAGCAGGGAAATGGAAAATGAAGACCTGTCTCCATTAAAATGCCTACTTCAAGCTCTGTGCAGCCTCACTGGGTAGCTGTGTTATGAAGGAACTTTTAAATAAACCTTGTAGAGAAAAAAAGGATTATTATTATTATTATTCTAATTACTAACTAATTTCGTTATTATGGCTAATGTTTTGGAGGACAATTGCCTTCTTATGAAAGGTCAAATCCATGTTCAGGCATTTAGCTTGTTGGATTCAGTAACTACTTGGAAAAAAACCCTTAATGTTATTATTTTTTCTTCAAGGTGGCTAAATGTTAAACTGCCACTGATGGGCTGATGACAATGAGCTAAACGTTGCACAAAACCAATTGGGCTGCTGATTTTTATTGTGCCTGTGCACACAAAAAGAACCCTTTCATGTTAGAGGCAGTCATTATATTGAGTAAAGAGAGACTGCCTGGTCCTCTTTTACTCTAAAATGAATCTTGAGATGCCATTCAGTTTGTTAAATGTCATGAGCAAGTGAGTGACGATGGGATAACCACTGGAAGGCAAATGTGTTGGTTATATCTCTAAATATGATCGCTGGCGTGGTTGGATATGCTGAAATTGAGGTCTAAAATACAGTACTTCATAAAGAGGAAATGAAAGTAAATAGCCCGGCTGTGTGTATTTTCAGAGAGCTGTTGTCCAGACCTTTTTGGCAACACTTGAAGTTGCTCTATGCCTGCGCCTTTCTAAAAAGGGAGAATGGGGAAATTGACACTCTTACCCCTGAGTAAAGCAATATGCTGGTAGTAGGTGGGTATTTTTGAAGGTCTGCAGGCTGGAGTGCAAGAAACTATCATATAAGGGCATAGAGCTTATTATCACAAAGCCAGAAGAGATCACAGAGAGCCGTTACAGCCCCTGATCAAGTGTCATGTATCCATATATTGTACGTCTCAATTGTATCATGGTCCATTTTAGAACAAATGAGGCTCCAACAATGTGGCTCAGGTGACCATTTGGGCATGGGATGGTGCTATGTGAGTAAATTATGAAAACAACAGGGAGCAAGGGAGAAAGAGGGAAACCACCAAATTGAGCTAATCGGATGAACTGTGTAGTCAACAGGCCCTTACTGTAGTTTGGGGAATCATCAGGCCTCCGGTATGTCACCGAAATAATGAGCACCTATAATCGCGCTGTTCCTGTCATATAAAAAGGGGCTCCGAAACGATAACCATATAGTGTGAGGGGACACTGAAAAAAAAAACATTTAGACATTAGTTATCCTCTCTACTGGTGTGTACTGTCTTATCACATGATCAGGAATGCACTAATACCCCGGAGACAGACATAAATTGAGTGTTGCAATGTATGCTTCTTGCAGGGGGAGAAGGGGGTTGTTACGGATGGCCACAGTTATCGAGATGTCACTGCGAACTGCCTGGAGACAGTCAGGCACCACTTTTGCTGCACTCCACAGTTGGTCCATCTTGGGCGTGGCTCGGTGTGGTTCGGCATGTTTAAATTAACAATGGAAATGCAAATTGGCATGATATGGTTTGACTCAGGGTGGCAAAAGTGCTAATGAAAAATACCTACAGGGCTACCCATTTGAAGGTGTATCTCTAAACGATGATATGCTCATGAACCAACAGAACATTTTTCCGTCAAACCGGCTGCTGTTATTGTTATTGTGGACATAGACTTTCTTTTACTGATGCCAAATCTTTTTAATTGTCTCTCGACACTGCACAATCATACGCCGGGTGCACATCTCCCCAGTGTGCTTGCAATGTCTTGGAATTCATGGTCTTCTTGCTCCCAACAGTGAGCAGGGCTTGTGTTTTGTCTGCAGCCAAAGCACTTTTCACATTGCTTTCCTTGAGACACAGTTGAAACTGATGAACTATTTGTAATGTCTAGCGAAAGCAGCGTAGTATATTTAAACATGATTGTGAGTTGCCACTGAATGTTGAGCCAGAATCTACAGTATCTGACTTCACTGCAACACAGTTAGATGTGATTAGGCATGCTTTGGCCCGACTCAGGCGACTTGCTGCAACTTGGCATAAATTGGGGCATTTAAACACAAATCAACAAGGCATGGTGTGACTTGGTGTGTCCATAAGTGTCAATATAAAATCCCTATAGCACGTAGTTAAATGTGTCCGCGGCCGCATTAAAATATGGCTTGAGTGATTATGTTTTATTTGAAATCTGCTAATAATAATCTTCATATCAACAACATTTTATGTAATCATAAACTTTCCAATGAGACAGAACAGATAAACAGCTGCACATTAGTGTATATGTTGGTTAATCATTCGTAAAATACCCACTCAATTCACCATAACAGTGTGCCATCAAAACTTCTGGCCTTAATGAACGCTAAGGCAGGAAAAAAACATCATATTAATAATGCCTGAAAAATCTGATCATTAAGCAATCTCTTAAATGTCACAGTCTATTAACCTCTATTGTAATTTCCCTTGCCACTTTGAGGAATTAAATTTTTTTAACCAGACCGAAAAGATGCTACACATTTTACTTGTTTAAAAATTGCAACAAAGACTGAAAACAGTGATACATTAATGAATGTTACAAAACGTTTTAAACACTTTTTTACAATAATGGTCTTACTCCACAGTGCCAGAAGCACCTCTTTACATCACTGCATCTTCACTACTTCTGTATCTTGGTCAGATGTCATTGCAGTAATATAAGATTGTCAACCCTTCTTCACAGTGGCTCTGTGACGCACATTAGGATAGTGTACATGGTATTGAGCTGTACAAATGAACCTGACATGTCTGAGCCACAGCAGACAGGACAGAATGTGTGGTCACTGAGGTGTGATGATCAGGCAGCCTCGTGTCTTAGCTGATGAAATGGGAATGAGTTCCCAGAACAAACTCAGACGCTCCTTCAACGCTGACAGCAGCGCTTCACTGAGCAAACAACACTCCACTATCATGCACATTCACAAACACATGCACCTTCTGTTACCGATAAACATTACAGCTTAATATTTTGCCTTCAAAGTCAATTTTGTATATTTTCATTTCAGCTTAACTTAAAAGTTATTTGAGCCAATTAGCAAGGACAAGTCCTGCACATAATATAACTGTGTTTCCAAAACCAATGTTGGTGCTCAGACTACAGGAGTTTTATAATCCAGTGCAATGCGCCTGCCGTTTTAAACTGGAATTTAGTAGCTTCTCACATTACCAGATCATCTGATAGGTTCACTTTCTCTACCGATTATCAAGAGGGGTAAATCAGGAATAAATCAGCCTAAAACTCCTGTAGTCTGAGCGCAGTTTTGGATCACACTACAGCAATTCTATCCGTTTCTAAATGCCAGGACAGAAGGGGTACATTTTTAGATTTACAGTCCAATCATATTGGAGCACACTGGGATGCTCCATCACTATGCCATAAGGTTACACTATGGAATATGGTCACTGCTGTGAAGGATGAAAACGCCATGTGTTGGATTGCGGCCCTGTGTGTGTGTGTGTGTGTGTGTACGTGCATCTTCTCATTACCTGCTGCTACCAGCGCCTGGCGACTCGGCCCCGAGTCTGCATCTTTCCAGCTGATTGGCCACAATCTGCCTCTCCACTTCCAGCTCCCTGGTTAGCCGCTCAAACTGGAGCTCCTGTGCATAAACACAACAACAAAAAGACAAGCGACAGAAGGTCAGGAATATATTCTCATCACAGCGAGCTTTATGTACTTCAACATGACAAATCAGTGAAGTCAATACAAGAGAGGCAAGTTGACAGCTTGGCAGCTAGCACAAACATTATTGTGCTTCATCATGGCATGTCAGGTTAATGATACAAAATGGAAGCTTAATGCACTGCAAATAAGCTAAATCCAAATATAAATGTTAGCTCAAAAGTAGCTTAAAAAATAGAGAGCATGTACATTCCCATACACACATACACACACAGACATTAGGACTATATGGTACTGCCATTTCTCCAGCCCACACAGAGAGATAAGCACCACTTCAGTGGGTGATATTTAGCCTTGGTGGCACTGTTCCTATGGAAGTCGAGTAGAAATCAGCATTTGACTAATTATCTAGCCTGAGCGAGGCTATTACTTGCACAGCTCTCTAGCTCCAAGCACTGCATCATGACACTCATAAGACACACAGGCTCTTTTGTACACAGAAAAATGATTGCACACGTACGCACATACATACACACACACAAAAACACACACCAATCTGCATGCCTTAGAAATACCTTTTTACTCACCCACATCACTACCACGGCAATATCTTCATAGAACCAACACTCATGTTTTTCGTGCAAAAAGGCCCCACTCACCACAACTCTGAGCACAGATGGCAGGATCCTAGCCTGCTATCCTTGGTTGTCCCATGTAATTTCCATTACCATGGTCAATTACAATCACAGCCAGCTGCATTCACACACACACTTCGAGTCCCAGCTTCTTTTGTGACCTGTCTGAGGAAGTTTAGTCACTCCACGACACTAAGACCAGCCTACTTTTCACACCTACTCTCTGATGTTCCCTGAGGGTGCACTGAAATTTCCCTTCACACTGTAGACTCGCTCTGCTCACCCCTCCCCCCAAACTACTGCTTTATACCCTCCACTGCTCTCCTCTTCTCCACCTCAGTTGTAGATATGTGGAGCTTAACTGCAGTGAGAGGGAGCATGCAGGAGGAAGCCTGCTAAGTCCTATTTCCTTAATGGCATTCTCTCATGTGGCCGAGATACCTGTGCAGTGCCAAGAGCAACCCTGATTACATCTTGTGCTACATGCAGACTATGCAAACAAGAAACAATGTTTGTGACTAAGATGCTTGATGGTCAAATGAACATACATGATATAAATAAACTAAGAAAAGAGCATGGTGCAGAAAAATACTGTTTACTTTCATGATATAATGGAGGTGTGTTGGTTTGCACAAACCACAGCAAAAGCCTGCAGCTCGCAGTCACTGCCAGTGGCTGTATCCACTGGTAACAGACTTTTGCAACATTCAAACCAAATCTGTTGACAAAATGGTGCAAAATATGTCCACATCTTGATGTGTAAAATCAGTTCTTACTGAAAAATAGTGCAGCTAACAAAGCACTGTTAATCTTCTGTCTCGCCTCTCAATAAAAGCTTTGCAGGGGTTCCTGGTGGGGAGCTTTAATTGTAAAGCAGCAGCAAGACATGGCAAGTTTGTTTTAGCTGTTACAAACTACAGTTCACAATATATTGTAGTTACTAATTGTTGGCAACTACCATATCCTAAAAGACCACTAGTAATAGTGTTGACTGATATGGCTGGAAAAATGTGCCAAGCCTTAAAAAAATCTATATTAGTAGAACCAGACAGTTAACGCTTTTAATTCTGTTTTGATTTCTCTACCCCAAACTACCCCAAAATTGGCAAGAAATTAGTGGGAATCAACAAGAAAATTACCTGGAAAAACAAAAAGTCAAAGAACAAAACAGGGTGGAAAAATCTGAAAAAAGTGATGATGATAATAATAATAATAATAATAATAATAATAATAATAATAATAATAATAATAATAATAATAATAATAACAATAATAATAACAACATAATTTTCTTGATATTTTTCCCTAGATAATAAATATTTTTCTAATGTTTCTGTCTATTTTTAATTTTTTTTTTTAAAGCTTATTTTAAGGTCATTTTCTTGACACCTTTCACTTTGCTTTTTTCCATTTTTTTGTAATTAAAAAAAAAAACATCACCGAAAATAAGTTTTTCTTGTGTTTGTGTCATCTAAATTGCTGACATTGACTATACGATTTCTGTGCAATTCCCAAAAAAATATGAGATTCGAACGCACTTTGGGAAAGCTTGATACATCACTAATATGAAAGCCGATTGCTGTCTAAAACACACAGACAGGGGAACAGACTTTGACACCAATGGAAAAAAACTGAGAGTGGACTTGTCAGTACAGAGAGCAGAGTTTGTATAAGCATGGTGAAAGTTTTGACAGCAAACATGGTAATGTGCAATTTTTGGAAACCCTGGGAGCTGGGAGAACCCTGGAGCTTCTTTTCACTCCACACCAACAACCCCAGTGTATAATACTGTATGTCCTACAACCATTAATGCTGTGTTAGCCACTGCCAGACAGCCTACAAGCTAACAAGTTAACAAACAACAACATAATATGTCTGCTAGTCACAAATTTTGGTGCGCAACAGACTCCTCATCTGAGTCTGCCTCTGACTGAGGCTCAAACATGAATGGCTGTATTCCTCCAGTGTTTCCTCTAATGTTAATACCAGCATTCTCGATGTGTACTGTCTATGGTATATCTAGTGCTTATCTCCCATAGCAAGACCTATCTTCACACTTCAGCGCTGCAGAAAGTTGACGGTAAAACATAGTGCAAGCAGCAGTGGTGGGCGAAGTCCAAGGTCAGATCCAGAATTTCTCAATGAGGAAGTAGATCCGCTTCCAGCTCCTTTTCAGAGTAGTTTTAGTGTACTTTATGCGGGGAAATACTGTTTAAGAAAATGTTAGTCATAGCAGAGTATTTCTTGCATACTTTCAAATCTGTCTGGAGGAGGACTTCAGACAAATAAATTAAAATTAGACAAACAATTTCTGTAAGTGTCATTATCTGAATAAATAAATATTATAATAAGATAAGAGAATAAATATTCTCCTATTCACTTGAGCATTTGAGAAACACATGAGAAAGCATTGCAATTCCCCTGTATAACAAAAATGATTGAGCAAATTACATTTTCACTTTCAGATCAACCCAATCATTTTATCACCCAGCACAGGCCAGTATTAAGACACAAATTCCCTCAGAAACAGCAGGGATCATTCTGATGTCTGCATGTTTCTGATACAAGACACACCCACCAGCTAACAGAGAACAGACACAGCTCCGCGAGCAGGACAGAGATAAAGTGACCACAACACTGATTTACTTAGAAGAATAAATGAGCCATCAATCCTCTGTGTGACACATAACCCCTACTGAGTGATTTAGTTGCATGAAAATTGCCAATTTCAACCTTTCATTCCAAACAATCAGCCCCGTTTCCATTCTTACTTTCCTCGAGACAAATGTAGCTCAGTGTGAATAATCAAAATGCTGAAATGTATTTCTACAACACCTATGTGCGGACTGTCAAGGAAAGAAGGACATTCAATTCACGGGCTGCTTTTGACATTCATTCGAGGAAATGGGCTGTTATAAAACATACGTTTTTAGCAAGAAATCGAGAGATCTGAATACTTGGTCCTGAAAACACTCCTTACAGAAATGCTCACAAAGCCTGAAGGTCACAAACAATATGGACCTTTGTCTCGCTAAGCTCTGGTACTGAATTTAGTGATGCACAATGTGGCAGAGGTAGTCGTGGGATTGTTGTGCACAAAAGACAGTCGAAAGATTGAACTATTGTGACACCATTTTGTACACACAAAAGACACCTATATCTCATATGCATTGACGTGGCTGTGGTAACAAGATGGCTTTCAGTGGAAACAAGGTATAAGACTTAACCAAGACATTCACTGTATAAGAGAGAGAGAGAGAGGACACTGAATGATAGTGACAAGAGGGTGAGCAAGAGAGATAGAGAGGGAGAGATGATTCAAACACAGTCTACTTGATACAAATCTGGAATAACTCCAATATGTGATTCTGCCACCAATGTGCAAGAGCGAGAACATAAGGTGAAAGTGACAAGAGAGGGGTTTAATCCATATGGACACACACAGATAACAGAGGAAGAAGTGAGAGGATATACGAACATTCAATTATTTGAATACAGTTCACTCCCAATAGATATGTTAGTCTGGAAGCACTAGGATGTAGTAAAATGTACATGGGACTTATACCATGTAAATTTTTGGCGTCACATTTATGTCATTAATTGTGAGTGCTATAACTGCCTGGTGTGATCACCGGGAAATGACCAAATCTTACGAGATCCAGTGCATCCCTTGCTTTACAACTCAATTTCTCAAAAGTCATGTTGACAATAGGCCTAGGAGCTATCACAGTATTACGGTTTACCACGGTACTTAGAAATCCCCAAGGTATGTTTTTCTCAATGCAGTCATTAATTCAGGCACTCCTCTTTCTATTTAACTCACTGTATGTAGTGCACAGCATGCACCCCCAGCGCTCTAAGTGTCTTGGGATAAGTTACAGGACTGTAAACAGCCATTAGAGACCACAGGGAATAATGGCAAAGTTTTTCCATTCAACTTGGTGAATTAAGGATTTATTTCGACCACACCAGATTTGGTATTTGTTGCAACAGTGGAATCACTAACTAGATTACTAGCAAGAGTAACCAAGATGGTTTGGGTGAGCGCAAAAACTTATAACATTCCAGCGGCTCTTAATATCTGTGTTTGAAAGGTTGCTGCGTTGTTGCAATTGCAACAATTAATGCAACTACAACCAATCCCTGTGATTTCTGCACAGCCTTGCAACTTTGTCTAATCATTGCAAATTTTCTGCAAATTTGACCAATCACAACATTCCCCCACATTACTTTCTTGTATCTGGTTGTGACAATTCAGACATGTTACATGCATCTCAAACGTCTCACATTTAACCACAAAAATTACTGCTAAAGACCGTGCAAGGCAATTCCCTGATGTTCTGCATGGAAGCAGGGCTAAACTGTTTAGCACCGCGTGCAATGTGGTGGAAAACAAACAAAAATCATCAACTGACAACCACTTTTCTACCGCAAAACACAAAAGGAGAATGATCTAGTAGATCTATTGCAAGTGCTGAAAGAAACAAAATAAATATGCATAGATAGTTGTTATATTATAATTACAAACTCAGAACAGTGCAGTTTTATTCTCAGTGGAACAAGTTGCCTTCATTTTTTAAAGAATTATTTCAGCAATTTTCACTTGCTCTCACAATTTTGTTGCCAAAAAAAAAAACATTGAACAAAACATAGCAACATCCATTGCAATTTTTTAGAAAGCTACGATGACATTGGGCATTTTAAGCAGCAACAATCCCCCCACAAAAGCCTGCAAAATCCTGCACGGAGTGATAGACACACATGGACATGGCTTTTCATTCATCTCTGCACAAACACCCATCCATACGACTAAAAGATACTATTCATCCTGCATGTGTTGTCATGTATGAACATGTAGCTGATGTTGTGAAAAAAAGACAGACAGACGAAACTGTTTTGTTTACCATCTAAATGAAAACAGAGATTTCTTGCGTCTGCAAATGCCACTATTCTTGGCCCACCATTTCTGTGCCTTCTTTCTTTTAAGCTCATAATCCAATTGTTTTGTTTGGCAGTGTGTCACCTCGTCAAGTCTGGCAAATCTTGGGCAGCGCTTCTCATTACACAGCGGTACATGCAAGGCACAAGAGAAATAAACAGCTACGGCTTTCTTAATATTTGACACAAAGTGTGGCCGGCCTTCAATCGGGCTGATTAGATGGTCTGTGATCTTGATCAAGCACAGCAGAGAGAGACATCTGTTGCAGCCATAAGGCACTGAGGTCTCTTGTCGCTACTGATATTCAGAGCTGTTTCATGGCTATAGCGGGCGGGCATCCTGCCTGCGTGTTACCCCAACCCTGCTGTTTTCTTACTATGGAGCGAGGCATGGAGGAAGTCCAACGCTTCCTGCGTGTCCTCCTGTTTTTTTCTATTGCTTCACAAATTGGTTACAATTGTCGAATTATGTATATTTGTATGAGGGCTCCCCCTTGAAAATCGGAGATTCGAATAATCAGTCAGAGACCCTCAGACAACCGAGGGTCAACTTTTGTTTTTGCTCCTCAGGTTAGCATGCCATGCAGTGTACCTCTGGGGATGATTTGGTCTCCAGATTTTGCTGCGGAGTAAGTGTTCTCGACTTTCACACTACTCTTTGAGAGCTGCAGACATGCAGGCAGCAGCACAGAGGAGAGGAGAGACCTTCTGTTTAATAGTGGTGAAATAGCATCTCATAGCAACTTAATATGATGCTGTCACTGGCTTTTGTTTTCCTGGCATCTGATTCGCCTGGCATAGTTCTGAGTCAGGTAAAGCCCTAATTATTAATATAGTTGTCTTCATCAAATTGCTTTGTGAATTGGAGCACAATTTCCATTAGTGAGGGAGGCTGACACTTCTGTCAGGTGGCCTGCTCTCTCTGATCCTACAGCCATGAAACAACAACGCACCCTCTCTGTCATGCTGAGTTTACAGGCCTCTCAGGTGGCACTGGGGATTACTGCCATGCTTCTCTTTACAATTACATCCCCAGGCTTTCCTTAGTGAAAAACAAACCAACAAAAAACTCCTATAGCTTTTCTCTCACACACATTTCAGTAGACTTTCCTTATTCTCAATGACTCCTTTAAAATATTATGAATATGGATATATTCATAATACACACAGCTAAGATCCATAATTAGCCTCTGATAGCACAGAGCTATGTGCCAAAACAGGCCTTGGTCTGATGAAACGGGGACATGGATCACACTTGCAAGTGAGTCTCATATTAGCCATGGAGAGGGAGTACTCACTGCTCCATGTAACTCATTGTACCTCCAATGCTTGGCCCCTACACAGAATGGGACACATCTATTCAGTGTAACGATCCACCAAGTCAGACTGAGCACAGCATTAATGACCATTAAGTAAGGCCTGTGCTTATTTAACGGGTGTGGGTGCAGCCTTGGTCGTTGCTAGGCTAAGCTTAGAAAGGGAGGACAGAGACAAAGGGTGGCCGGCTTTCCTGTACCAACAAGGCCTCTGACGCCTTTATTTGCCATTATAATGCGCCTGTTGGGCCTGATCTGCCTGTAGACCCAGAGCTGAATCAGATCCTGTCCCCTTGTGTCCTCAGATCGGCCCTAAAGAAACAGATGACACACGGCAGCAGACCACGCTACCAATATACAGGCTCCCTTGTCATCTTTATGGATGCTGACAATACAAGACCCATCTGAAATGCCTGAAGTGGCTCCTGCCCGCTGCTGGTTCAGCACATAGATGGTGGTGCAGCACAGATAAGAGAGGGCACGTACGCACACATAAACCCCAAATGTCATACAGCTATATTAACCTACACTGACATACACATGCACTCTGAACAGCCCTACTACACCACCATGTAAATCCATTTAAATAACATACAGTATACTTTGTCCCAGCTAACAATAATGCCAAATATTCATTGTAATGTCTCCCCTGTATTCATTCTGCAGCAGTGCATGAGTCCATGAAGAAAGTGGTTAGTGGTTAAGTGTAGTGGTGAAGAAAGTAGAAAGTGTCTGTGGTTAGTTCACGTCTGTAATAACAGCAGAACAGTCAATAGGCTAATATTCAAACTGCATTAGTCAGGTGAAGTGAAGATAACCTCGTCTGGACCAGTTACAAACACACTGTAGAGTGAACAACATGATGACAAGCAAACAGAATCAGAGTTTTAGCTAGCCTAGATTAAAAACCCAGTTAGAACATTAGTAACACAATCCAGCGTTAAAGAACAAAGCCTATTTACCATGCATCAGTGACCAATAACACAAACAATCAGGAAATGTTGCTTAAGAGCACAATGAAAAAATAAAAACAGACTCAGAATTATGTTAGTCAAATCAGATTTGGTTGTTCAATATGAATATTTGACAATTTTTCTCATATAAGTTTCAAAGTTTGAACACGCTCAGCAGTACAGTCAGTGCGACGGCAACATTCGCTCAATATAATAAACAAGCTAACTGCGCTGACGACAGATCAGAAATGTGCAACAACATTTTTGCCGACACTAGATATCAAACGAAAGCCAGAGACTGCATCATATTTCCTGTGACTTAAAGTTTACTTAATTTCATAGTTTTCAACAACACAAAACCACATCACAGATTACGAGACTGTATCGTATTACGTTTCTGTGAGCTGCAAATTTAGAGAGAAGATAATGTTATCTCAGAGCCATTTTGGGCAGAGATTCATCCCCACAGTGCCACTGCATCGTGTCCACTGCAGACTGTATCAAAAAGTATTGTGAAAGTCAAGAGCGCTCATTCCACGGCAAAATCCTGTGACCAAAATGTCCCCAAAGGTACACTGACTAGCTACAAAAAAGTTTGCTTGACTCTAAACAATCTCAGTTGACAGAGAGCTCTCAGACTGATGATTTGAATCTTTGATTTTCAAGGGGCTGCCCTAAATCTTACCTTATAAAACAATCACGTGTGTAGTGTGCACACACTGCTGCACTGGACTCTGAGAAATATAATTTAAAATCTTACATTGCTTTTGAACTTAAGAGTCATTTTGGCCTTTTGCATTGTGGTGCTCTGATTAATTTGGTATGCAGATAACACAACAGTCATAATTTTATTTGACTGACAATTCAACTCCTGGTATTTGCTCCTGGTGTTCCTCAGCTTTCACAGCACATCAAACCAGATCTGAAAGTGACATATATTCTTTTGAAATTCTATTTTCTTTTTAGATTAACATTTGAGAACAAAAATTGGTGTGACGGTAGGTGGTACAACGAGTCTGCCAAGAAAAAGCAGTCAGTCTAGTGGACACATTTTACTGCAGGGATACTCAAACTGCTTTGACCAGGGGCCTTTTTTGCAGGGAGGCGAAGCACCAGTTAATAAACAAACATTAATAATTAATATTTGAATAATTAGCCTGGACCTCTGTCAGAGGGTCCAGGGGATCCTCCTCTGACACAATTTTTCAACAAACAAGCTCCATTTTTATGCCTATAATGCATAAAAAAGAATCCTTGTGTTAATCAATTTATTTTTATTGTGAATAGGAATATGGTTAGCAGTCCATACAGGACCCTATGTATGTGTTGAGCATCACTGTTGTATCAAAATGTTTTAATTTTGACCAGTTCCAAAAGATAGATTTTTTTTTCGTTTTTAGGTAGAAACTATCCATTAGAGAGGCTCTGGTAAACTCTGTGGTAAACACAAATGCGCCAAGCTTTTCAGCCATGATAACACAGATTGTCTGTGATGCAATGAAAATACTTTCAAAGATATTTCCCAGAATAACTGGAGAACCTCAAGCACTCTTGGACTATTGTTTCCCTCCCTCAAAAAGTGCATTCAATTTGACAAACACAGATATGTTAACGTGTCAGCACATACGGCACTCAGTCACAGAGAAGTCAGCGGCATATCAGATGTTGGTGACATATGGCTTTCACTTTGCATGTGTTCACTGACAATGGTTTTCAACCCTGCCCCTTATGTGCAGAGATTTCTCTGGACTCTCTGAATCTATGGTGAAATCCCTAATTCCCTTGCAATTGTGTGTCAAGAAGCATTGCTTTTAAATTGTTGGTCTTTTTGCCCATGCAGTGTTACACCTTGCAGGGTCCTTGTTTGTGAACAACTGAGTCTTTTGAGGATGCTCCTTTTATACCCAATCACAATACTACATCCTGTTGCCAATTAATCTGTTTACCTGTTAGACATTTTAGATGTTTGTTTTTCTGTTTGTTTTTTATATTGCAGCTTTCCAAGTCTTATGTTGCTCCTGTCCAAATTTTTTTAAATTGTTTTGCTCAAATTTAGAATAATTGTATACTTATAATACGTTTGGCCACTAAATATCTTGCCTTTGTACTCTATTTAATTGAATATAGGTATAAAAAAATTTGCAAATCACTGCATTCTGTTAGTATTAACGTTTTACATAGCGTCCCAACTTTTTTGGAATTAGGGTTGTATCACCATTTCTGTCCATTTCCATAATGATGCTATAAGCCTAAGGGCGTGATTATAATTTCATCATTATTTTATGCTCTCATTGGATTAGCCTGCTGCCTACATGTATTTATGCTGACGAAACTGACGAGTTACATAAGAAAGTTGATTTAATAAAAAAAAAAAAAAATCAGATGAATCACTTTATTCAAGTCAGGATTTTGTTCAAGGATTTTTTTTATCTTGTTTAGGGTGATGATACCATAGAATACGATGACAGACATCTGAAGCTTCATTCAAAATCCTAAATAAGAGCTTAAAATGTAAAAACAAAAATACATCCAGTACAGCCCTGCAACACACAGTATTCATTTGTAGCTGGTGTAGTTGCAAAGTTACATTAACCAAACTATTCACAAAATATGTAAAAATATGTGATGTCACCTTTAACTGCCATGTCTGGACAAGAATGCATGTTCTTGTCATATGAGAGTCCCCATGCACGCAACCTAAACAGATGCATCATTTCACCTATGTGTAAAACAAGGAACCTGCAGAATCATGCATGTCACATGTGATAAATTAGGATAATGTGATGTTGTGCCAGCGATGTGTGAAATATTGCTTGAATATTCTTGGTAACTCAGCACCTTCCTTTATGTGACAGAATAATAATTGTGGGCAATACATCAGAGCAATCTCTGCCTAATCCCTGGTAGTGAGTGTCCAAATCCCACTATTAATTAAGACTTGAGATCTTATCCTTAATAGTTCTCGCTAGCTCAAGCGCCGCCCGTGTGAGTCTGTGGTAAAGTGTGTTTTGGTACGGCTGTGATTTGGGCCTGGGCCTGGAAAGAAAGGGCTGCATGTTCACTTGTGACGTTTTGATTCATTTTGCAAAACTAGTGCAGATGGCTGTCCCTCTAAACCAAAGATGAGGATCTTACAGAAATGTGTTTGTTCATTAAGTGGCAATGAGGCCTGACAGCTCTGCATCCTCACTGCAGTGTGGCAGAGCCATTCCAACTAGAGCCCGACGCTGCTGCGCAGTGGGGGAATGACAGCAGAGGTTAAAGGATTTCTGCAGCAGCAGGGACAGAAAAGCAGGCCCGAGGTGTGAGCGGAGAGAACAGGCCATAGAACAGGCTGTGCGACCAGACCTGAAGGAACCACGCCGTGCAATTACTTACAAAAACTGCCACAAAGTCACCTTGTTAAAATACTAAGGTTTGAGGAAACCGGCTACAGCGTCATGCCACAATAGCAGAATTATAATAGTCATGTTGGATAGAAAGGCATTTAAAAATACTGTAAAGTGGCTTGCTGAGGTAAGAGAGTGTACAGCTGCAGGCACAGCTATAGGTGAATCAGAGGGAGAAAATTGCTTTAGCACCCACAGCTGCACCGGAGCTTTTATACTGCATAAGCTGATAATGTGACAAGAGGCCACAAACAGAAATGTGAAACATCATTCACTCTCAGATAATGGAAAAGCAAGTTTACAAAAGAGCATCATTTCAGCCCAGATTTCTAATGCCGCATTACAAGCATACATAGGACAAAACTTGCAGAGCAGCTAAAATTATTCTTAAAGTTTTTCTATCGCGAGCAAATTGGCACACTGCGGTTGTATAAATATAAATGCCATTTAAGGTCAAAGACTGTTGCAGAGTTTTTTTAGAAAATGTAGTTTTCTGTTGCAAATCTGATTAATTATCGGCTCCCCATCTCTGATCATGGGTCACATCACGGTGACCTCCATGTTGAGCAGGTACACTGTAGCTGCTTATGATACTGTGCTCACCAAAATACAGTATAATACAATGTTCCTTGGCTGAATTTTCTTTGTCCTCAAACCCATTTCCTTTCTTTTTGAAATCCTATATATTGACAGACAAAAACTAAAACAATGTGCTGTCTAGTTTGTCACAGTGAGGGATTTGAACCTGTGGTGACTAAGGGTGGCTCAACAGAGTGATTTGTGGTATTACCACCATTTTTTGTTGCTTTTGAAAATTATTTGAGTGACCCTGATTTTAGTGCTTTAAGCATTATTGTTAGGCTATTATTAGATATGTTGTTGCTTTTTTTCATATGACAAAGATTACACCGCTTTTAAATACTCGTTCATTGTTAAATGCAGAGCACAGAATGGCAATGAGGCAAAAGAAAGGGACATAATGATTTTTCATCTGATACGCTTTTGGTGAGTTCAGTTGCTATGAAAAGGAATATACGCTAAAGTAAAAAATTATGGCACAAGTTAGAGTGCGTAAGAAGAGACAGTGGAGCCACCGATCTTTGTGAGTTCACTATTTATTTCTCCTACATTGCTGTTTTTGTTTAGAGATATGACGGATGGTCTTTGTGGTTTTGGTCTTGGCTGTCGTCTTGTATAAGTTGGTAAATGGTAAATGGACTATACTTGTATAGCGCTTTTCTAGTCTTATTGACCACTCAAAGCACTTTAGCACTACATGTCACATTTACCCATTTACACAAACATTCAAACACTGGTGGCCAAGGCTATCGTACAAGGTGCCACCTGCTACTCAGTAATCATTCACACACACTCACACTCTGATGACACAGCATCGAGAGCAATTCGGGGTTCATTATCTTGCCCAAGGATACTTCGACCTGCTGCCCGTAGGACCTGGGGATCGATCCATTGACCTTCCGATTAGAGGACGACCCACTCTACCTCTGAGCCAAAGCCGGTAAAAAGTGACAAGTGGCAAGTGTCAAGTGGTTGCAGTGTTTGCCCAAAGTTAAGCATTCCTTCCTCAGATCTCAATGACCAAAAGACAGCAAACATGCGGTGCTCAGCACAGAATAGACGCTCAGTGCCTTGTCACGCAGCGCAGTGTGACTATGCAGTGCTTACATTAAAAATAAATTTTAAAAAAGAAAAAGCATGTTCATAATGGCTGGGGTGATTGCTTGCCATCCTTGCACTATTGCAATACTGCAGTTATCGTGACAGCCCTGAAAAACTGTTTGACTTTAAGGATGATCTCCGACTCCAATTTGGATCTTAAAAGGTAGCATCAACAAAACAACTGAGACGTGATCTGGAGTCCTCAAATTACTCCATGGGAGCCAAACATTGTGCACAGATGTTAGCTGCTGCGCCCTTTTAAAAAAGAGCTCTAACTATAACATTGTTTTCCAGACGTCACTACTCCAAATATAATTTTACGTTGGTGGCATTTCAGATGAGTAAGACCCATGAGAACATCATTTTTTTCCCTTATATTTGAACATGAAAAGGAAGTTAAAATTTGGCTTGATAACTAAAATACCATTATATAAACTGTCATTTGTGTGATTATGCTATTAAAAGGAGCTGTCATGTGCATTGGCAAGAGCAGCAGACAGCACTTGCCACACAAGAGATTGACAACAAAAGAAATACTGTCAAAGAGGACAGACTGTAAGAGGGAGGGGTGAAAGAAAAGTCGTGTCATTGCTCGTGAGGAGATCCAACACTACATTTGAAATTTCTTGATTTTGTCGGTCATTCGTTCATCCATTTTGGCAGCTTTGGCTCACTGTTGGTGAGATGTGACTGGCACAGGTGGTTTGTGCGAACAGAAGAAACATATTGGTGAAAGGACTAAATGCAAAGGCTGACGGATGTTCTCCCCCACCTCAACTTAAATCATCAAAGTAAATGCCTTTGCATTTCTGCCTCATTAACATTCACAGCCTGACGCACGTAATTACACTTTAAAAGGACAATTTATGCTCCATTACTAGCTCAAGTGGAACCAGCAATATGTGGCATCATTTAAAGTATTTTCACTTTTAAAGTCTGTGTAGCAGCGGACACAATCTCTCCTCTAAAAAACATAAGCTGGATTTCTATATTAAATATGACCGCGAACAGTCCATATTTGAACCAATACCTTCTGGTACTGGCACCGGTACATGGAGTTTGGTACTTGAATGCAATGGGATCATTTACTAATCACACATAGAGCTAATAGAAGAAGAGAGAGAATTCTTTATTGTCACATGTACATTGTACAACGAAATTTGTCCTCTGCATTTAACCCATCCTTTACGGAGCAGTGAGCAGCCGCACGCAGTGCTCAGGGTCCAGCTCCAGATCTTCTGCCAGTGCCTTTGCCAGGAGCATTCACCAGCAACAGTAAAAGCCAACCCCATATCACTTTTATTCAACATTTTCTCTGACTTCACCAGAGCACTGTGACAGGACATGCCCATAAACTTCCTGACACATAAAATAAGAAGAAAATAAGAAAATACAGGCAGAGGGCAGAGTCTATATTATTATTGTATGAGTCTATGTATTGTTTATAATGAAAATCTTGCATAGTATATCTTTAAAAGTACTTAGTTCAGTAACGTTCAGTAAAGTTAGTCCACTATCATATTAAATCTGGCTTCAAGTGCATGTGACACCTGATTATTGTGGGGGGGGCACATCTGCCACATACTGTGTAAACAGGCATCTCTAAAGGCCATACTTCTAATCTAACAGCATCATCTTTTCAGTGGCGGTTTCAGGGCATGTGTAAAAGCCTGGATTCAAAAACAAGAATTATACAGCAGCTGCAAATTACAAAAGTCTTTCCCTACATTTTCTTTCTTTTGATCTAACTTCTGCAGTATACCTGCTGTTGTTTTGTGCAGCTACAAGCTGTTGAACCTCGGCAAAAAGCTCTTATGTGACGCTGTTGATAATAATGCCAAGGCATAGTGGCAGTAAATGAGAGTAACTCACAAAAGGCAATCTGTATCTCCTCCGCTGGAACAAAAACCTAAAATGCTGCAGCGGTGCAATCACACAGCCAGTGCAATTCATGTAGACCTGTGAACGTACAATTCCACTGAGAGATCAATAGCGTTGTGTCAGACAAAAAAGAACATTGCTCCGGGCCAAAATGAGGAGAGTAAGCAATCTAGGGACTGTCAATCTGGAGGTTGCTGTAGTGAACAAAGACTGCAGTGACTTGTACGATTACCTCAGGATCAGTCATTTAGAGAAACTCATCGGAGAGATGTTTGGGCAGAGGACGAAACTGAGCCATAAACCTCATCTGTGATTCACCCAGTGAACTTCCGAAACTTACTCAGTGGATACATGCCATTCCAAGGACAGCCCAGCAGCGCTTACTGCGCCTCCATCTTCCGAGTACAACTCCTGCTCCCCAGCAACCGGCTCCTCTGTGTGCGCTGTTGACTGTGGCAATGATTACAGTGATAATGATGATGATGACAGTGACGGTGATGAGTATTAACAGGCTAGTTGGGGGGAGATCTCCCAGGGCTGGGTTCAAAACGACAGCCCTGTGCCGGGCCAGGCGTGCACACCACTCCTCTGACATCATGTCACACTGGGAGAAGATTATCTCCTCTTCCTCTTTTCCATCTCTTCTGTTTTCCTCTGCATTGACAGCCTCCTGCCACAACGCTTTAGGGAACCATTCACAGGTGACAGCCTCTCTGACTCTGCCTCTCTCCATCACACTCTCACTTTTGTCCTTTTCCCATCACTCACCACCCTCTGCGCCCTCCCTCCATATCTGAGTGTTTTGTCTTTCCTTCCTATATCTGAGCACTCTCCTTCACCTGTATCCCTCCCTTCTGAATCGGTCTTTCACTACTTGTTCTTCTCCCCCATGGGGTAATTGCTCAGAGCCAGGCTTCCATTTTTATGACTATAATCGAGGCCAGAATGCTTATGCCTCTAGATTTCTCCTTGCCTGTGTCACAGCGGCAGCACTAGGGAGAGGAAGGCAGATAAGACCCCGAGGAGTGGAGAAAATCACTAGTCGATTGTAATTAGAGTCCTTATTTCGCCTATGGAGGTGGAAAAGACGCTATCGCCTGCAGGGAGAGTTCAACCTTTCTGTGGTGCTTATGGCATGGAATTACGTAATGGCAAAAACACAGCCTTGAAGCTTTGCCCCCCCAACCCCAACTATTAACTCCTAAAGCTGGGTCGCATAGACAAGGATGACTTTGGCTTCATTAAAACGTGATAGAGGCTTGCATCAGTATCTCCAGTGGGTAATATTTCAGCCAGCTCATCAAGCCTTTAAGAGGGTGCTAGAGTTGTAGCACTCAAAGCAAGGTCAGCACATGGGCTTTGCACAGAGTCTATCTGTGTGTGTCTGCGCCTGATTCGGATGAAAACGGGGTCACAGAGTGTAACTTCACTTTGCCGTGGAGAAGCAGGAGGCAGACAGATTTTTCATGTGTAATGGACTTCGACAAAGTGGGAAAATTCCACTGTGGGGTTTTCTGCAGGATGGTATGTCGAAACACCATCGTGCGGCGCGCCTAAAAGGGCCCTTTTTGCCAGCTGTTTGGTACATATAGGCATGTTCAGGCACAGCTAATAACAGCATTACTCTGAGGGCAAAGCTTCATAATGGGGGAGGAAGAGGAGCACACCAAAACACAGCGTTTCTAAGGGCAAAAACCACAGTCTTGATAGTAGAAATGATCTGCTCAACATCTCTTTAGATTGCATATTGACCACATAATTATGGTTTATGTTTGAGGGAAAATCTCTCCACAACATAAAAGGGACAAACCACTAAATAAACTTGCTCCTCTGCCCCTGTCTGAGGCTCTTATTGCTGTAAACACATCTCAAGTTCCTGCCAAATGAAAGGAATATAAACTGAGCTTCTAATATTGACCCTTTTTAACAGAGAAACGCAGAAAAACAACAATACATACACGTGCCGCAAAATGTGGAGAGTGTGCCTCTGCATGTTGACAACAAAAACAAAACTGCTTTCATCACTCTGCTGTTGAAGCTGGACATTAGCCAGCTGTTTTCCTGGTAAAAACGGTTTATCTCTCACGTTCGCACAAAAACTTGCTGAGGGATACGGCTTTATGATTTGAGTCATTTATGGCTGCAAACATGTTTCCGCAATAAGCCTTCACATTTCAAGTGTTACGTTAATAACTCTTAATATGCACATATTGCAAAGTTCACTCTCGAACGATGTGTGAGCTGTCAGGAAGGCTTCGTCATCACCTACTATTCCTCCCACTCTTTCCGTTTCCCCAGCCAAATGATGCTGTCACACAAACATAACTAAAGTAGGCAGCCATTCAAGACGTGTGTGTACATTAAGGAGTGCTTGGTGAGGTGACGCAGCTATTCCTCCCCTGAGATGCAGTAGGAGGCAGAGATGAGGGCAGAGTGATCACCGAGATGCTCTTTACAGACCTGACCTCACATTCATTGATGCCTGTTTGTTTCAAACATCGAATCTGGCTTGCTTTTACAAGCCGGTTGAAGGTGGTGCAACTGCCAGGATACTCAAACATCTATAGCCTCTAGACGGTTTCATTCAGATGCTACTGAAAGTACATAAATGTAAAAGTGGAAATGAGTGGAAATGCCAGGAATGCTTTAACAAATAAATAATAAATAAATAATTCTCTTAGCATTTTAGCATCTTAGCGTATTTCCTTTGTAGTAGATAAGTCTTGCGCCTGAGGGAAGTTAAATTTTTTCAAACAAAAAGACTGCGCCAAAACAGTTAGCATTACTTGAGATGACGTGTTGAATGCATTTCTTTCCTAAATCTAAAGGCCGGCTTTTTAAATAATTAAAATCTTGCACTGTTTACATCCATGTGTGCAAGTTTTCAGTGTTCTTTGTCCTTTTCTTTGTATTTGCTGCTGCATTATTGCACTTTTTTATGCGTTACCCACTAACTGTCAATGAGCTGAATAGCATGAGACTAGCAGCACTGTATCTGTATCATGTTTATCCTCACAAGTGTGTATACGCATAAGACAAAGCCTCTTGTAAAAAGCATTGCTCCAGAGTGCTACTAGTGTTCAAAAAACCCAAAGGACACCTTTACTACTCCCCTTTACTATGACAACCAGGTAGGGCTTCACAAAAACAAAAAAAAATGAAAACACAATCTGATCAATCTGCAGGTGCTCCAGTTCAAAATAATACCAGACTTTTCTATGGATGAAAGATTTTGAGCCATGAGGAAGGCCAAATGCAACATATGGTAACGCTTGTTAATTTTAGCCAAGGCTAACAGTCCCCACAGTTTAGAGGAGTGAGGGCTCAGCAGTCAATGACGGTAGAAAACAAAACACCAACTGTAGTTTTCATAAAAGTATAAAAGAGTAAATAATTTCAACAACTGTGAATCACAACTACAAAAGGCTCTTGAGCATACAGTCATAAATGTTCACAGAAAATATTAGGCTGATTGGTCCAGTAGTAGTGATACACTGATAGACTGTGAAACCATTTGCTGTGGCATAAAAATTGACAGTTATACTGTTATGCCTATCTACAGTATTGAAAAAAGCAACTGGACAACAAAGTTCACCTGTGTGTGCACATCTCCTTTTCTCCTTGACTACCTGCCAGGCTTTTAACACATGTGTCCATTAAATGGTTTCAAGTTTAAATTGTAATAAGGTGTCTGTTTAACCAAAAAAACCTTTTGTTTTCATTCCTTTAATGGTCTTTGTAACTACCACCACCACCACTAGTACTACTACTACTACTACTACTACTACTACTACTACTACTACTACTACTACTAATAATAATAATAATAATAATAATAATAATAATAATAATAATAATGTAATTGTATTAGAAATGGATATACCATGAAACTCTGAGACAGTTATCATACCATGAAAATCTCATAGCATTGTAACCCTATCCAGTAATATTGGAGATATGCAGCAGACAGACAAATACACATACTCTCTCCCTCTCACACACATACATACACACGCACGCACACGTGACCAAACGCACGATCCCCTCCAGGTTTACGCCTGCTGAAGATAATAAAAAGTAAATATCTGACAGGCTCCCCAACCTTGCTTTAAAATGTGCTGCAAAGTTTGTTTTTGTTGGAATATATCTCAGCCTTCTTAAACAGCCTTTTAATGATCATCCTCTGCTACTCTCTTCCCAATATTTACATAACAACCGTTATTGAAATCCCATTTGCATTTTGTTTTACATGCACGTTGGAAACTGGTTTGTAATTTGCACACTATTTGGGTAGAAGAGTACCATAAGACCAATCACATTATCTCAAACATCTCTGTTAAAAGCAGATTTCAAGCCAATTTTCAAAGCCCTTTTTATTATATTTCGGCATCTATCTATGACCTTTGTTCATTTCAACTGACGCAAATTGGTTTGTGTTCAGCTGCTGCAAAGTCCTTCAACCAGATAAAAAAGAGAATGTCAACTGTAAAAGTATTTGACATTATAAATGTAGTTTCTTCACACTGAATATTCCCAAGCACTCTGAAGAGGTCTCCTAATGAGATACTGACATGGCATTTTTTTATATGCATGTAAATACACACAGTGTTAGCACAGACAGAACGCAGTCAACCATTTTATTCATCAAACAGTTGTAAACCGCTGATGGCCGAGTGGTTAATAGTCACTTGATTGAATGTAGCCGTCAACACACTCAGTTAACGCCACACTGAACCTGTACCTGCACCGATTCTGAGGCACAACGGATACAAGCATCAGCTAAAGGACTTAAGTAAAAAAAAAAAATCTTAATGTAAGCTGCAGTGCTATCCGGCTTGAGAAGTTCTTGAGCTGTTTCTGATGCAGGTTATACTATAAAAGAATAAGTTCATGTGTCGTCCAAACGTTTCTGACGGCTCAAGTGTTTATAGATGTTCTGAACTACCACAGTCAAAACTGAAGTGAAAAGCCTGCTGTCATAGAAAATGGGGAGACGTGATAATCGTTTAAATGTGGTGATGGCACACATTATGAGACAGTCTCTCCTGAAAGGCATTTATAGTGTTTCACTTGGTTGTTCACATGGAAAGAGCCTGAGAATGTTCTTGATTGAAAGAGGAGACTGGGAGAGAAGTTATTTTTCTAAAAGTCTGCAATCGCTGAAGGAGTGTAAATTAATTAAACTCAAATGTGGAAAACACTGAAAATGTCATGTCAACATAAATGTTAAGACTTCTTTGCTCTTGCAGTATCTATTTACTTTACAGCAAGCTTTTGTACATCTCCCCATCATAGTGTGACTGTTTTAATATGGTGTATTTATTCTAATTAAAGACAATTACCTTTGTCATCAGTCACTGACATGCTTTTCCCATTCTCTATAAATCACATCTTGGCAATTTGGAGATTACAGAAAACCCTGGTTTTATTTTACCAATTAATCTCATTGCTGTTTCATTATTCACACACGTTTCAAGCTGTAATTTGTATATTTCCAGAAGCATTTTAACACAGCAAAATGTTATTTTAAGGGCCATGACACACCAAGCTGACTGTTGTCGATGAATCTAGATGACTGCTGCTTGATAGTATGGAGAGTTATTTCCTCTCACGCAGGTGCAGAATGTATGTTGGTTGGTCGTTGGCTGTAGTCCTTTGCAATATATTCAAGTGCAATGTTTTGGCAGAGTAACAGGCTACGTAAGTTGACTCAACAGTCTGCCTTTGTCCCAACCAATTCTTTGCTGGAGGTTTGGTGTGACTGGGCCTTAAGACGTCAACTGGGTTGCTAATTCATGCCTAACGAAATGAGTCAGTCATTGACAGCTCTTTACAAATGCACAGGCAGGTGACAAATGTAACTAATGTGTCTTTGTAAGGGGTTTTGCTACCACAAGTCTCCAAAACAGCTTCAGTGCTTCTTGGCGTAAATATTGAAAGTTTCTAGGACTTGACTGGAGGGATGAGACACCATTCTTACACTACGTCAAAATATTACGAATGAACAAGACCTTGAACAGCTCACTTTGTTGGTTCGTGATTAAAATTCATTCATTATCATTTTTGGACAACAGAGCTTTGTAAAAATGCTAACAAAAGATGTTCATATTTTTATAATAATATTATATCATCACATAAGTGCAGAGAGAAACTGGATTTGCAGCAAAGAAGATTCATTTTCTGCAAATAATGAAGAAAAACACTAAGAAAAAAAGGCTGTCACATATAACGTCATGACATACTGCTTTAAAGCAGTATCTGACACGAATGTCAGACACCATTAAATCATGATACTTTCTATGAAGAGTCACCTCAAGAAGCCATACAGCTCAACATTTTCAGTTGTTACACATCGTCTAAGAAAACACTGAGCTGACGAAACAAAGAGCTGATGACTGCTCTGCCACAGTCCTTCAATTTAATTAAAAATAATAACAATAACAGTAATAAACAACAGACCTGCACAATGTATGTGCTGCAAATACAAATATTTTGTTAGATGATTCTCATTGAAACTACCCTCTCCCACTGTTTTTTGATATTGCAATAAATACCAAATAAATCTGTGGATTTTGGAATAAAAAAACAAAAAAGTAAAATACATTGACAAGACAAACAAGGACATCGTGGTTGCTGAATCCACATAAAACGCAGTCTGGATAAATGCCACCGCCTCCCACTGCTTCAATTACACTTTAGATGAAACAGATAAAAAACTAGGTCTTAGATAATCCTCGAAACAACCCCTTCGGTTAAATTAAATTTTAATAAGATAATGAATACTGAAGTGGGGACATTTGTAAAGTTAATTCTAAATTACAGTACAGTTTTAGGTTTTGTGGTTGAAGGCAGGCTTGAAAAATACCATGTGTGGGTCCTCAAAGCGAGTTGTGCAGTGCAGCAAGAAAAACATTGACATTTAAGCACTTAATTGGGGTCTGTAATAAACCATTATGGATGTGTCATCCCGATGGTGGATCAGTGCTATTAAAGAGGCACAGAGCAAAGACAGAACTCTAATAACCAAGAACTGCAACACGACAGAGCCAAATCCTCAAATTAATGGCAAAAAAAGACCCAGGCTTGTTAGCAGTCAGCGGGAGAAACAGAGAGAGGACACAAGTCCAGGCAAACGAACACACAGGGAGAACGTAATCACAATATGTTGGTGAATCTGTCCTTGTTTGGGCATCTCTGCAAAGCCCGTGCAGCTCTAAGCAGTGACAGAAAAAGAAGTTTGGAGAGAGAGATAAAGAAAAATGTAGGAAGACGAGGAGTGAGAAAGACAAGTGAAAGGACAGAAATCAGCCAATGAAAAGGCAGGGGAAAAAGACAAAAAAAAAAAACTAAAGATAGTAGAGCCATTTAGTAAACACTTACCAAACACCCAGTCATGCTAAGCCCCAGCCCTAACCACGACCACAGCTACAGCACAGCAGCCTTGCATGTTTACATCGACAGCGGGATCCCTCGAAGGTCTGCCTCTCAACAATCACAGGAAAACCTCACACGAAAGCACAGAGGGAGGAAAAAACACACTCACACGAGCCTAGTTTCTGACCTCCATCTTTTCACTCTCACTCACCCTCTGATTTGCCTCCAACTCTGTTAAATACTGAGGAGAACGATCATTTTACAGTCTCGACTCTTTAGCAGGAATTCCCTCTGAGGCATGTCTTCAGCCAGTCACTGAAAAGAAACAGCTCAGGCAGGCTACTCGCTCTTCCTGTCTGTCCGCACGGATATCTGCTCTAACCGGACGAGCCACTGAGGAATACTCTAGGGAAGGAAGTGACATCGACAGGTGCTCCCTCCTTCCTTCCTTCCTTCCTTCCTTACTCATGTAAACACTTTCCTGCAGCAAAACTCAATGGGCTATTTGAAATGAATCAGATGAATCTCTATTACCGGTACTGCAAACTCTAAAAACAAATGATTTGGCACAACAGCAAAAAAATAAATGCAACAGTTTGCATCAGCTATTTTTGAGTTATGACAACTTCTGATGAATTCACGGACTACGAGCACACTACATTGAGTGATGGGGAATTAGCTTGTCTTCCATAATCAAAGGCATTTTTAAGTGGTGCTTACTTGATGACAGCAAGACATAAGTTTTTAAATAAGAAAATGTCCTTTGTGTCCTAGTTGTTTGGCCTACAGGTCCCTAACACACAGTCTTAACTGTCTGAATTTAGGCATGTTAAGTAGTCATGGGAAGGGATTTGAAAATTGAAAAAAAATTTGAACTGAAGGTTAAATTATTAAGACAATTTTTACAACTTGAATTTTGTTTATACACATAGGAATTTGAGTTCATACTGAACATCAAATAACTAATTATCAACATTATTATGTCAGCACAACTGACTGCAACTTAAGATGTTTATCTAAATCAATACATTAGAACTTTTATTTTACAACCATGCATTTAATTAGGTGGTGGTGCGACGTTCCCTGAAGTTCTTTTTAGCGCGTACAGACATAGGCGAGTCAAATTCAGAGAAGTACTTTTTCAAGAGCTAATTTTTATTTTCAAGGATGAAATTGTTCTCGCTACAATTTGTAAATGGAGCAACATGTAACCAGGGTCTAAAATCAATTTATGAATTAACTGCTGCTTATTTACAGCCAAATTACAGTTCGTGCTAATGGCTGTGTGCGATTGGCGCAAATATGGCAATAGCAAATAACTGAAACCTTTGCTTCCTGGTTCAAAACAGTTATCTAATACATTTTTATAAAATAATTCAGCATTCTGTTCTCCTCTTAATTAGACTACGGTACTTTTTCAAGGACAAAGTAAAAATTGAATTTCAAGGTATTTAAGGACTGAGTGTCAAATTCAAGTACTTTAAGCACCTTAAGCACCTTGTATGAACCCTGTTATATTCAAATTGTGGCTCAACCAAAGCGTCATTCAGGGGGAAAAGAGGTATGTGAGATGTCACAGAGGGGAGTTAACATCATTAAAAATGAGTAAAATCTCTTTAGCCCAGTTTGCCCTGTACTGGGTTCCCAGGAATATGGAGGGCAGAGAGGAAAAGAGTGTGTGTGTGTGTGTGTGTGTGTGTGTGTGTGTGTGTGTGTGTGTGTGTGTGTGTGTGTAACAGAAGGCAGTGTAGATGAATCACAGAGCGACAGGCAGAGATGGAGTGAGTCAGAGGGCATGTCCCTCCACAGGCTCACAAACCCTGCCAGAGATGATCTTCCTGGTTGTCCACTGAAGCAAGCCAGGGCATGACAGCAGGCAGTAAACAGCCAATAGCTCCTAGTCAAACGTATTCCACCTCAAGACCAAAAAAGTAAACAAAGTTCACTTTGACCACAGTTCTGATTTAAACAAAAATCTTTCCATAAAGCCACACACAGAGAAATGACTTTGACTTTTCTACTTTGGACTGTGTGCCACAGAGGTATGTTGTACGATTACAGTGAACAGGGTGTGTGGCACAAATGCGCAGGAAAAAAAATTTCTGCATACTTCGCCCACTGGATTTCTCCTTAGTGCAATATGTGAGTTAGCACACGGTTTAGCGTTCTATAAATGTCACTGTACATAAATGGTTCATAAAAGTTTTAATAGTAACTGTGCGATGAGAGATATAACATGAATCGGTGGGTTGTTAGCAGGGTATGAACTAGAGCCGTCAGCTTTCTTTGGTTGGTCAGTTGCTCTTGTCTGACCAAATTTTCTCTAGCTGGACAACCACTGGTGTTTCTTTCACAAGGCCGTGTGTCTACCAAAGCATATTTGTCCTTGGCTGAAAACAGTTCTTGTTCAGCACTTGTAAATGTATATTGGTCTTTGTCCTGACCTTCCTCCACTGTAATTGGACTGCTGGGTGACCAGTATAGCATTTTACCCAAAGTTGATATTTTGAACTCTCATTTTTTAACACAAAAAAATCCAACAAATAATGACAAAGACACTCAGTGTCAATTTTATCATTGTTCCTTTCTTTTAAGTCTTAAAATAGACACTGCAGTAGAGTGGTGCAGAAATCAGGACATAAATTAGCATTTTAGCACTTCTGGTTTCCTCATCTTAAAGTCAACAGGTTTTCGTTAGATGCCTGAAATAAGGTCTTTGGTTGACACAAGCTTAAGAGAATTTCACATTTTCTGCCATAAAAATCTGTCAGTAAATGTCTCGCATGCAAATTTTGAAGCCTTTGCATGTCTTAAATGAGGCAGTTGCTAACAAGTGGCTTACTGAGACTGCAGAACATGGTTTACAGTGTTTATGTGGTAGCAGTTTTAATCATGCGACCGCAGCTACCGACTTGCTTTTTACCTCTGGCCATTGCATTTACACTTCAAAGACCATAAACGTGGTGTTCATTTGTGAAGATTATTTTGCCAAACAAAACTCTTAAGTTCTTTCTGTCGAGTAAACCAGGGCGACACTTGTCGCCAACAAAACGTGTCGGCCAACAAAAAACATCACAACGGATGCATTTCACAAGCCTGAACATAGTGCTTAGGCTACTTGTCACAAAACACTACCAGACAGGGTGCACTCACTGTGGCTATGTGGTTAATCTGGAGATAAGATGCAGATTTATTTCTCTATGGACCAATCGATCGGTTGAAGAGTAGCAAGAATTTCAGTTTTTTTCCACTACAGCCCTTGTATGAATGAAAGAAACACACTACCTGTTCTTTGACTGAGGCCAGGATGTTGTTGGCGGTGTTATCAGTCTCCATGTTGCGGCCAGTTGAACGGTTGCGGTTGGTCAGCAAAAGCCCCTCCTCCGTCACTGGGCTCTGCTCAGGAGCTGGCATTCCTCCTGTGCAGACAAACACACACCAACACACACACGACATGATCTGGTCACCACAGGCACTCTTCTGGGAAAAAAAAAAAACAATCTTTTGCACAAATACCGGAGTGTGTGCATGCGTGTGCAAAACACATTCTCGAGTCATGAACACACACTTGAGTCAACCACTCCCCACTACACACAGGCGAGTGATGCTAAGAAGTGACTATCAATGGTCACACGTCACCACCAGCAATACACAAACACACACCCACACATGCCATATGGCCCAAAGAGAAAAAGGCTGTCAATGTTTCACGTCTGTAACAGTGCAAATCAATGCCATATGGCCTTGAGACAACACACCAGTTAAATGATGATCTGTGTATGTAACACAGTCACATAAAAAAAATACAACACAAACACGATAATGGCCAACGATTCTAGTGAAGCCACAAAACAATGAGAATCCAAATCCTAGAAAATCGATAGCTTCCCTAGAAAACCAAGCACGTGTGCACAGAGAAGGCTGCTATACATGTTTGTGTATAAGTTGCAGCAGAGAGGTTGAAAAAGATGAGCGAGGGCAGGCTTTTGAAAAAAAATAAAAAATAAAACAAAAATAAGTCAGCAGCCCGACAGAAGAGATAAGGTGTTCCCGTCTCCCTCGCTCCCTCTCTGGCCTCTTGTCCGGGATTGAAATGAGAAAGTAGAACGAATAGTTATGGTCTCATTATATCTGTTGACAGCGAGAGTGTCGGGGGAACGCTGCTCAAGGTGGATCCATATTTACTAGAAGGAGCCTGTTGAGCCAGACGAGGCAGCTAGAGGCTACGATTGCTGCCTCGCAGCTCAGGGCTGCAGCAGAAGACAAAAACAAGGGGTCTAATAACACAGGAGCTATGTGACTTTGGGGAAACAGTGCTTTTACTATGACTTTTACTGCCTTAGAAATCCACTGCTGCTGTCATCTCAAAGACACAAACATAGAGACAAATTCCACTCTTTGGGTTTTGCACATACATCTTGACCTACATGCTGCACTTTATTATACAACAAGTGGCTCTGACCATGCAATCTCATTGGTCAACAACACATTAAGAATGTGCTCAAATCAGCATGACAGCACACCTTTCTCACCACTAAGAATGTAACATTTCTTAGCCACAGCGGAGATGATCCTGATCATGATAACATTTGTTTTTACACAATGTCAAAAAGATGAAAGCTGAAATTGAGGAAATACAGCTTAAATTACGAAGAGTAAGCACCAACTCACTAATGGTGCAAACTATAAACTAACACAAAGATGACAATAATTAGCATAAACCACCATGTTCAAAGTGACATTTGTGCTTTGGAACATAAAACAGCAAACATAACTGTAAACTAAAAACTACTCAGTGCAGATGCAGGTATGATGGTAAAGTAGGCGTTGCAACAACACTTATCGTGTGACTGCAGTGAAAACATTGTTTAGGCTAAACGTCATCAAATGTGTACTGAAGCAGAGCATTTTGTTATAACAACATGTTTTGAATTTTGGACGTGATTTCATCTATCATTAGTCTTTCATTTTGACTTTTGGACTTTACAATGCTTTTGAGTTACTGGCAATGTTTGGCATCCTCCCGCATCCTTCGTCAGCTATGCCAGTGACACGGCGCTACTAGCTTATAAATACAGGTAAAGTTGCAGATGTAGAAGCTAAATTTGTATATGGAAAAAAAAGCAAATATCTTAGCAAATATCTTAGCCATAACAAGAAGGGCTAAGCATTTTTTGTGTTTATATGGGGTATTTATGTAGTTTGGGAAACCCCATGATCTATGGAAAGTATCAGCTGACCAGCTAACTTAAAGTGGACTAGAAAACATGTCTGTGGCTCAGTCGTCACTAAGGTTCGACCTTCTTGCTGGAGTAGTAAACTAGGTTTCATTAAATATAGGATTCTACTGATATGACCGATTGTTTTTCAGTTATTAGTCAGACTCGTTGTATATCCCTGGAAATGGAAAGACAGCTGCCAACTTTGAGACAGTAGTCTCAAAAAAGCTTATTTTTTTTTTAGAGTTAATTGTTTCAACATGAATACATTTTTATTTTAAACTTTATTTTGTTGGCAATAGTAAAACTGCAATATTAAACTCGAGGGTGAGCAAGTGCCTTGGTCCTAAGTGCATCACTGTCACACCACAAATGATGTGAAAGCACATCCTCTCTTGTAATATTGCTTAACTAAACCACACAGAATACAGTCAAAGTGATGCATGGTGTGATGAGATGCCGTCAATACATGTGAATATGCAGAAGAATATTAGCTGCAAAAAACACCATTAAATAACCATATGGTAATTTACAAAATAGCCCTGCCTCAAGAAATTGAACTCTCCCTCCATGAAAGTGTCTATTACAGACATCTTAGACCGAAACGGCAGCCTAAGGGTGACTGAAAGATTTGATATACGGTAGCTTTAACTGCATTAGTCAATTTTGTGCTGACAGACATCATTTTAAAGGGTTAAAGGGTCGTTTTCTGTCATGTAAAAGCACTCAAAACTTTAATCCGCCAGCACACAGACAAGTAAGGAATCATTTAGCTCAGGCTGACAGCCAGTTTGTGTGAGCTGGTTGGGTTGTTTACAGTGAGAACATAAAAGTTTTAGACCAGGGATGAAGTGTTAGGAGGTGGTACGTGGGAGGTCCTCCAGACATTTGGACGAAATGTGACCCTGAGGTATTCTGGGAGTCTGTCACTGAGGCAGCGTGAGCATTTCAAGGTGCCTGAGCCGAACTGGATCATGTGCCAGCCCTGGTGCTAAATGACAGATAAGGTTTTACAACTCCTAAGTATGTGAGTCCACACAGGATATTCTACGTATTCCCCACTGTCAGTCTCCCAAATTCCTTTCCTGCTCATTCATAATGTTGCAACACACACCGCCCCTGACTCCCTCCCACTTCCACTGCGGGCTTTGAATCAAGGACATGGCTCTGGATTCCCAGAAAACACAGCGACAGGAAACGGTAAAAGCTGTTTGAATTCGACAGAACTCCTCCTCCCTGACTTCTGCACAAACACAGAAGACAACACAAATGGGACTGACTGAGTGCACATTTTAAACTGACAGAAGTTGCCAATCTGGTCAGGGTGGCCAAAAAAAAAATCCATTCTGCTTTCTCTCTCAGTATGAAGGACAAAGAGAGGTGTGCAGCTATGGAAGCCAGTTATGGGAATTGTCATGTAAATCCCCATAGATTAAGCATAAAACAGGCCTTATCATGCCTGACCCCTCTGGGGTGTCAGGCATGTCATAAAACATGCCTTCCATCAAAAAATGACTTCCTAGGCTGACAAAAAGGGGTAAAATTCCTAACACCTTCACCAAAATCAGTGTATATAATCTCTCCAAATGAATATTTCTCCACAGTCTAAACTTGGCTGTAGAAAAGTGCACACTAAGCAGACTGTGGGAAATAAAACCACAGAAAAACCAACATGCAAAAAGGACAGAAACCCCTGTTGAAAGCATCATTAAGCAAAGAGAAATTGCGATGTGTATCCGAGCCTACCTCTGAAATTACCCATTTTATCTGGTCCAGAATGATTCGACTCTGCTAAACTTGGCGTTCTCTGCAGCTCGGAGATGGTAGTGAAGACGACGCTGCTGCTGCTGCTGCTGCCAACCTACCACAGTCCTATAGGCACACGGCTGACTGGTTCTTCAGCATTTCTCTTTGTGTTTTCTCTCCAAAAGCTGAGGGGGGAAGTAACCTTGTTGAACTGCCTAGCGGTTAAAAACTTTGGTATGTCAAGCCCTGAGACAGTTCATAGCGCGAGCACAAGACTGAGAAGTAGGTGAGGAGCCCAATCTGTGCTGCTTTCAAGGCTGTCATTAGGTTAATGCCTGAGGGCTGTGCTGTGTAGTTCCCACAGAGTACAGATGACCTCATTCTGGTCTACACAGTGAGGTAAAACCAGTGTCTAATTATTAGCGTTACGGTTATTTCCCTTGACTAAGCAGAAAATAAACACTGTATATACAACAGTACGACAGCATCTCTGAGCATGGATAATGACAAGGCAAACCTGGTTATTTAAAAAAAAACTATTCAACATGTGATAATAAGCATCTCTTTTACTAGACGCCCTTTCTTGTCGAAGCTAAATCTCCCCTTTAAGGTATCATAATCCTCAATGTGTCAAGTCTGCCAAGAAAAGTCTTAGCCTGACTCCACCCTGGCTCGTCGGATCACGTGATCTGATCTACTGACCTCAGACTCCGGCCACTCCTCGGAGCTTCTTACACAATCCCTCTTTCAAAGACTCTCCCTGTCCAGGATTAACTGTAGTTTAAAGTTCAAGGAAGGAAAAGGGTGTTTTAAAATGTGGCCAGTTCTGTTCATGTGTCAGATCTTAATAAATGACCATGTTTCTGAAAGGAACAGATCCACTGTCCCAGGTTCCAGTACTGCCTCCTTGCATGAATTCCATCCGCAGACATGAATTCATCACTTCTCTGGTCTCTCTTAAAGCCACCTGTGCCTTGTGTCACCTTCACCGCGGAGCACTGCAGCAGCAAATATAATATTAGCCGTCACGCAGGCTACGTTTACATGCACACGGGAAACCAGGTTACTGGGAGAAATCATGTTGAAGCAAGAAAGCGGTGAACACGTTTACATGCAGCATAATAGCACAATTATTGTAACTGCTGTGTTTACATGCAGCCGGTCAGTGAGCACATTTCTCCAAGGGCATATTTTGAGCCAAGGCTGCATATTTAAGTGTATCAGTGATTTATCATTCTGAACCCTGAGGAATTGTTTTCTTTTCAGGTCAGAGCGTTTGGATTGATGATGCAGTGAGAGGTTGGGCTCTAAAGTGGGAGAGCACACAGTTTCCTTGACTGTGTTCATGTGTCTGAGTTTTATAAATATCTTGCACTTAAACAGTTAAAACCAACTCATCCATTTCAGTTTCTGTTGTAGTCTGATTTTCAATTTGGTTACTCTCAACTCCACTATGAGTAATAATCTTTCCTTTCAACCCGCTGCGCTGCGGTCTTGTCTACTGTAGCCATGTCATGTGCTCTCATTGCTGGAAACACATACTTGGCTAAGAAATCTGGTTCATCCAGCAAAAATCAAGCTTTGAATATATATATAATATAATATTTTGAATATGACAATACTCAGAATTTTATACAGGTCATGTAAACAGCAAATTCCGTTTGGATATTCCAATTTAGGACTGTTTCCAAATACAGCATTTTCAGATTAAGACATAAGATATGATGATATTATTCAGATTTTAGGAGTATTCTTTGGGCATTTATAGAGTGCATTCAATTGGGGATTTACTGCAGCATTTACTACTAAGCAACACTTTGCAAGGCTGTGGGGAAAAAATGCATGCAAGAGACAAGCCTGCATTTCTGTTAAGAAGGAGAAACACACCTAATTTTAAACATTTTGAAAATCTTTCATCATCAACAGGTTTTTTAATATGCAGAACCTTTTCAAGAAGGTGGGTTAAGGAATGAAAGAAAGAGGGTGTGTTCACGTGGTCAAAAAAAAGCCCACCACCACTGGAAAACTTTGAAAAAATCCTATTATAAAGCAACAAGAGAAATGGCACAAGCAGCTCCAGTTATAAACAACATGTTACGGCACGTTAATCTGAGTATGGACGGCTGTATGTCAGTAAACAGCATAGTGGCTGTTTATCGGAATAAGAGTAAAAATCTGAATATTATGTACAAGTAAACGCAGTCATTGTTATTCTCTGAATCCCTTCTTGTTTACATGAAATCTAAAAAATCAGGTTACTGCAGGAATCCAACAGCAAACAGGTGGCAAAGGTGCATATAAATGCACTGCCTGATGTATTCCTTCATTTCTCACTTGTTATTCAAGAACAGATAAACTGTCATCACCTAAAAAACATGCAGCGTTCCAGTAAATCAAAAGATCTATTGTCTGTCAGTCAGAGGGAGGAAGATTTGTCTTCAGGAGGCTGAGTGATGCGGGTCACAGACATTCAATACAGACAAATGGAAATGAGCTGAGAAATAATTACAAATTAGCCTGAATTTCAATTGCAGGGAGTCTCACGGAAACAGCAGTTCAAACGCTGATTGCTCCGACGTGCTGAGCTAAAAAGGTCCGGGAAATCTACAGCTCAAACAGAGCTAAGAGCTGCTTCAGGAACATACAGCAAGCTGCATCTCTCTTATCTTCTGCTACTCTTTTTTGGAAACAAAATAAGTGATAAGTAACATCAGCACCTTGCTCTTAAAACTCATTTGTAGTTCAATTAACAGAAGCAAACATGGCAATACATGAAGTGAAATCACACAAATACCATCCTCATAACAGCTACATAATGTACGGAGAGCTAATAAATATTTCACTGAGTATCAAACATCCCATTAGACCTCTAAGCTTCCAGCACATGCACCCTCAGGATGTTTCAAACAAACCTGAAGTGGTCAAACAAAGTGCATGTCTGATATGTATCTAAGCTGTAATAAGGAGTAGGGCTGTACAGAAATTCTTTTTCACTCAAAGCTTCAAAAGAGGTTTTTGACTGAATCTTCAAATGACTGTCAACATATTTTATGACATTGTCAACCTTAAAAAAAAAGGATAAATCTTTCAAAAATATCAGTTTAAATAAAGTGTGCAAAAAATACCAGGATTAAACAGAATAGGGCTGCAACTATCAAATACTTTCATTATTGATTCATCTGCCCATTAATTTCTTGACAAATTGTTTTGTCAAGCAAACGTTAGAACATTGTGAAACATATCATGTGCAAATCCAAGAGCCCGAAACAACGTTAAATGGTATGTTTTATCTGACCAAGTCCAAAAAATCTATTCATTTTATTATCATTTATGACGAAGAAAAGCTAATTCTCAAATCCAAAAAGCAAGAAAACAGCAAATGTTTGCCTTTTGTGCTTCATTGCAGCTTTAAAACAGAATGATTAGACATGCAAAAAAAACCAAAAATTGTGCAGCATTTGAATGTTGATTTGGAATTTGTTAGCATTATGAATGACGCTACAAACTTTTTGTTGCAGCCCTATGGAGGAGGGCACCCAAAGGCAAGGGCGTGGGAAGGTGGTTAGTAAAAGATCATGTTTTGGCTTAAAATACATGCCTTTGGTGGCACAATCATGGCTGCATATGCAGCCTAAGTCTCACTTAAAAGCACCTGGTTTTGGTGGCGCTATTGCTGCCGTAAATGCTGCCGATGTCCAACAAAAAACACTAAACTTTTGGTGGCACAGTCACCATGTCTGGAAATGCTCCCTGACAGTTTTATTGTTTGTTGGTCTCAAACAGTGATCTGCAGTTGGCAGCTGTCTTGTCTAAAAGTGTGCACACACATGACCATGGGGCACAGGGAGCTGACTGTGAGTATGTTTACGTGCACCCCGGTTTTTAACCTTATTCTGAAAAAGACAATATTCCTATTAAACTATTTACATGGCCATTCAAAATGAATATTCCACCAAAACTCATGTTTACATTCAGCCAAGCATTCTCCAATTAACATGCCCTAACATGTTTATCATGTAAAAATATGGAAAAGTAGATCAGATGGAGCCGCTTGTCATTTTGCTTCTTTGCATCAAAATAGGAATTTTTTTTAATAGTTTCCCAATGGTGGTGGACTTGTTGTTGGACGATGCAAGCTCAGCCTCCTTCTTTGAAAGGTCAGAATTTTGATATTTGTGCATATCCAAAAACCTGTTGATATCCAAGTCTTTAATAACGTTTAAAAGTAGTTGTGTTTCACCTTCTGACTAGAAACGTGGGATAAGCATGCATCTCTACTCAACAGCTGAGCAAACGTGGCAAGTTGGCTGTTTCGAGTTGTGCGACGTATCCATGACAACAAACAGAGCCAACCATAAACAGATGAGAGGCCATGTGTCGCAAACGGCATTAGAAACCCCAGTTGAGACGCATATTCTGAACTGGCTGTATACATGTCAAAGTAACGCTTCTGAAACCCAAATAATATTGGCATATCCCACATCTTTATCAGAAAATACTAAACTTTCGAAACTACCTGATTTGGAATATCTAAATGGAATATGCTGTTTACATGACACCAAATTCAGATTATTGTCATATTTGGAATAATAGGGCAATATTGGTGTACAATTAGCTGTAACCATTGTGCAGATTTTCCTCCAAACCAAAGACTAGATTAGACATTAACTGATTAACACAACTCTGACTTGCGAAAGAGGAGCTGATCAGTTGAATCATAGGTGTATTTTTTAATGAAAAACCCACATGCTCCAAGGCCACTGTGGCACATGTTTGCCCCTTGGCACTTATCTAGAGTGACCTAGCAGCATTCTGAAGCATGTGAAAGCTTTGTGGGGAGAAATACAGTCTCATTACTAATCTCTCAGCAGCTACAACTACATCCCTAAAGAACCACAATGCTTAATTGCTTTATTTACCCAGAGTATTGACTTCCTTGAATAAAACTAACATTTGTGGGCCAGTATAATTTATCAGAATTCACCAAGATGTACAATAAAATATTTCAGCCTCAATAAATCCCCAGAATGAAGACGAAGTTAGAAAAAAACCTTTTGCATCAGCTCAAATATTCAAGACAGCAGCGTTTACAGCAAGTCCCTGAATTCTGAAACTATTTCTGAAATCCCCCTCTGCACACACAGTTGGGCTAAACACATGATTAGAAGTCCCAACTGAAGCCCTGACAAAGTAAATGCTCCAGAGTAACACAAATACAGCAGTACAGCAATAGTCCTGCACATACAGTACTGCATGTCACTGATTAACCTCAACCCTTTGACAATACACTCTTAAGTATCTACACACTGTGTCTTCTTAGTAGGTGCCACATGTGGGAGGATGACGAATCCTCTGTAAGCGCATGATGGACTGGCCGGCAGCAAAAACACAAAAAGTTATTATTAGATCCCTAGATGTTTCACTTTCTGCTGCTCTCAACAGCTGAAAATGCTTTGCTCATATTGACACACCCAGCAGCAAAGGAATTTCTCCTTTCCAGATCAGAAACAGTCTCTCATGTACACACAATCACTCTATCAATCATTACCCTGAACAGGCTACAGAGAGTGATGTTGCCTCCTTTAAATAGACACATACCTGTCCTTCTGTTAATGTGGGATTAAATGACGGCAATATGGAGTGAAGACAATAGTCCTAACAGCATCACGCTACCTTCTCTTCTAAGCGGATGTGCAAAAGAAATCATTCAGACACTGCACCCATGCCTACCTCACACCTTGAACCTCACACTGACAAATGTTGCAATAACCGGAGGCCTATCTGAGCATGTGTATCCACGGGGCAGGGCTTGCCTCTGAGTTAAGGCAGGACACAGTCATCGTACGCCACACGCCTCATGCATACTCCCTGAAGCGCACTTTATCTCTCCAGATATGTTTACTCAAAGGACACAGGGAAGATGGCTGCAGATCAAACGATCCACACTTGCACGGCGTAGCAGCAAAACACCAGACTAACTTTCTGTGAGCGACTTCCTGTAGTGATCATTCACCGTCTACATCATTTCCTCACAACAATACCTCACCTAATGGGGAGCAGAGAGGCTCGACCAGCATCTCATCAGCTGTTTCCAACATGTCACCAGCAGTAATATGTTGTGACAGAAGAGGACATAAATTATTCTGATTGCATGTAAATCCCTTAAATAGAATCCGAGTTTGTGCTAGACAGACGTGCTTCATCCCGTCGCACATTGTTAGACGAATACATTTAACACCCTAATGCCTTCCTGCATACAATTACAACGCAAACACAACAGCAGCAAAGCCTCCCAAGAAGGAATTACAGCATAATGCTCTGTACATCTCCAGAGAAGCCAATGCAGTAAACTCATTTCTTGGGTAGCAGATGTGGCACGAGGCAAATATAACAGGAGATTTTATGCGCTAAGCTAATTGACAAAGTTGAATCAAAGAATTTGATCACGGATTGGGACGCTCATTATTTAACCTCATTTTACAGTTGAGTTCAAAATGTGTTTAATCAATGCTGCAGTTTTATCAACCCTCTGCACACCATTTGCTGTGTCAAGCGTTTTCCCACTGCGAGAATATCAGATGGTCATCAAATGATCATGTTTAGATTTTATGTATGACAGAAATACCGAGATCATCCAAATGGGAAAAATTTGAAATGGTAAATTAGCATAACAAATGCCCTGCAATTGGCAGTGTCCTGGCTCTCACAATGTAAGGTGTCTCTGAAGTGAATAACGGAGCTCACTCAGCACCTTCTATTATGACTGATTACAGCCAGAGATGAACTGCCAACCCAAAAAATAATCGATCACAAAGCTATGAATTGCATGAATTAAGCTTAGCTGACTGCTTCTATATAAAAAGGGCAATTTTACAGGTTTGTTGTGATGAATTTAGATATAACAGAATGATGGCTTCTACATTTACTGCAATACATACATCTCACTCTGACATATTAATGAAGACTTCATGTGCGCAGGTGACTATGTGAGAAATAATGGTTATTAATGTGACCACCGATCCATTTCAGGTTTGTTCAAGTCTAGTTGTGCTCTCATGTTGGAGCGGTCCTTGAGTTTTCCCCCTTCAATAAAGTGATATAGTTACAAACAGCAGGCCATTATTAGATTATTTTTATATGGCTATGACTATAAAATTAAGTGGGCATTAGGGTTGGTTACCAGACTTGGTATTGTTAAAGGGTATTGACCAAATGACAGCAGCACTACCGTGTACCGATTCACGTCAAAACCGATGTCTGTACCTGAGGGCAGGAGATGGAAGTGCAGAGAAGCCTAGGAGCCAGCAACGGAGCTCCGCAGAGCCACCGAGTTCAATTTCAGACGGGAGGCAGAAGTGCCCTGAAGCCGGGATGCCGGCCAAGAGAAGCTCACAAAAGCAGACAGACAGACAGAGACAGAAGATTAGCTCTATTCGTTATTAGAAAAGAGCAGAGGAGCAGAATTCCGTTTTAGTCTACTACGTCACCCGTTCAGTTCACTCAAAAATGTATTTTTTGTTATTACACAGAAAGTAAAGTACCGAACAAAGAGAGCAGTTGGGTATTGGAACTGAATTCCAGTGCAGTGAGCTAGTGCCAGTCAGTATCTGTTAAAATGTGAATAGTACCCAACCCTATATTTCAATTACATGGCTTTATTTCACCATGTCAAAAGCACAGTGAAATAGCCACAGTGTAAGGATTTTTGAGTGACTGAGTATGCACACAGGCATCCAATTAATTGACACAAAGGAAAAACCAACATGGAGGATGATACAGAGATTCTGGCCTGGCCTCCATCCATCCATCCATCCATCCATCCATCCATCCATCCATTTTCTTCCACCTATCCGGGGTCGGGTCGCAGGAGAAGCAGCCTAAGCAGGGTAGCCCAGACTTCCCTCTCCTGGCCTGTCTAGCTTAAATCTAAAATCAAGTTTCCGATCTAATGATTGAAGTGAAGCTTGACATGAGTGGCTGTTTGTACATTCTGCATCCAACATTTGGGTATATTGATAAACCAATACAAGGTAAACACTGAGGAAGAAAGGAGAAAATCTGTCAACAGGCATCCCCGTAAGGTGTGTTCTGATTTCTCCTACAACTAATAGATAAAACTCTAAAGACTAGGGCTATCCACACGATAGAAACACTGACAGCCAATCAAAATCCTACTGAAAAAAGGGCATTGCATTCAACATGGCAGATGACACTGCAAGGAGACTCATCGTTGAGTTTGATAAAACAGCCTTTATAAAGATGCTATCAAGAAGAAGGATGGGATGCAATCACCTTAGGAATCAGTGGTGTTGTTATTGTTATTAACAGAGATTAGGAAATGCAACATACTGCAGTGACAGATCATCAATATCCATCTTCCTGACTGTCAACACACCTTAAGCATGCGGCACATGCTTGGCGCCACTGTTTACAGAATGTTATCATTCATCAGTGTCGATGCTTACACTCTTATCGTTATCATTGTGGACGGTGCTTTACTACAAAAAACGATAAACTTACTTTCCCTGAGTAAAATGTATACTACTCTATACTATTATGACACTGATTATCATTATAAGTATCAATAACAGTAACTGTTCAGCTGTCCCGAGAGTCTTATGTTCGGTGGAAATCATGATAGCATTTCTGCTTGAGGATGTAAAGAAGAAAAGGATGTAAAGTCTAACTGACAAGCTTCATGCTCTATATATGTACAAATACACTCTGGTCTTCTGGCTTTGAGTTTTGGAAAAAATAATTCATTGTATCAGGCTGTACAGGCTCTTTTAGACAACAAGGATAAACTATTGAGATTAAAAGATTCAATTTTGACACACAGTGACTCTGACTTGTGAACTTGGAAAAAAACACTACTGTAGAAAGGAAAGTCATGTTCCAGTCAAGTATTATGAAACCAGCTTAAAGAAGGCAATGGATAAGCAGAGACCTGACTATGTACTTCCTAACAGCTGATTTGCATTGGCACTGCCTGCTCGATGCTCTGTGCTTCTGGGTGGACAGGCAGGGGTCATGGAACAACGTGCTGCTGCCCATCCAAATTTTAGTGCAGCCTCTAATAACTCAAGAAACTGAGATAAAGCGATCAATGTATAGCAAACTCCTCCTGCATGAAATGAGCCGCCAAAAGTTCCTAATATACATATTTTCAAGGCGTTTTTGGCACTTAAATCCCACCACTGGCTGTTGCAGATATTTTGCATTATATTGCATTATCATGATATCTCCATCAGAACTGTGTACTTAAAACATGAGGCTTTAGGTAACAAATGGAGTTAAATTGGGTGTCTGCAACCATGTAACTAAAAAGTAGAAATTATGTCACATTTTTTGTTGCAAAAATTGTTGCTTTTAGTTTCCAGTTTTTCTAAAGCCTCTTGAAAGTTTGCATAATGGTCTCTGGTACACCTCAAGTCACTGCATCTGAGTCTTTCTCACATTACGTGACCCCAGTTTTATGTTAACAACTTTGCTAATTTAACAGCTCAAACTACAAATGCCACGATGCTAACAACATTTTTATTAAATTAAGCTGGCTGAAATAACCAGAAGAATTCCAACAGGGTATTTACAACTTGTCACTTTTTGGCCTGCAGGTTGGAAAGCGATCTCTCCAAGTCCTGAGAAGAGAAAACCTCATCTATAATTCTGTACACCTCAGGCTGGTTGGGCTGCTGCAGCAGGTGGCCTAGCATCTGCTTAATCTGACCTCCTCAACACAGAGAGAGAAAGAGAAAAATACAAAGCATTTTTCACAAATTCACCTTATAAATAAAACCAAACTTCAATAATTTAACACTAAATTACAGTTACAGGACTACTAATAGCAACATACATTTTGATTTGGGATCTGTAATTGCCTCACTAACTCAGGAGAGCAAACAGATATTTCTCTGTTCAGGAGTGGTTACCATTAGAAAAGCAAGTCCACCTTGACAGCTCACCTTAAGGTAACCTGTGAGGGTAATTTAGCTCGCTAACTTCGGTGCTAGCCCCCTCACTTTAATCATCAGGTGACAAGTGAGACACTGGAGCTTGTCTTGGATCTTAAGGAATTGTAGCATTTTTATTTTCTGAAAAACAGCTAAACTTCACACACTGACTGCACTGCTACAGTTCACTTCATACTCTCTGCTCCGCTCACTGCAGCCTCACTGTCACCTGTGTGTGTGTGTGTGTGTATGTGTATGTGCACGCGCACACACACACACACACACACACACACACACACACACACACACACACACACTCATTCTATTTTTCTCGCTCTCTCTCTGTCTCATTATTTACAAGGCCTGGCACTAAAATGAGACACTGAAATCTGCGTTATAATTCGGTCAGGTAAGTACTGGTCGTATAGGAACCGGTGCCATATTGACAACAAGTTTCGGTACCCAACTCTAACCTGATATAAAAGTATCAGTATTAAATTGAAACCATTTCATAACTGGTTAAAAAGTCACTGCAATCGCATTAAATGGCAGACCACTTCTGTTGCCATTGACACTAGAAGTCAGCAGAATATCGGCCTAGACGATTATTGGGGCTGATATTTGTCATTTTGCGGATTATCTGTATCTGTATTTTATTTTTATGATCACCGATAAAATTATTAAAAAGCGCAAAGGAAGTGGCAGCAAGGGGCAAACTTTTACTTTGTAAAATCTCAGGGAGCTATTTTGATTTATTCATTTTTTATTCAAACTTTCAACTGACTTTTTTTTAAGTTGCAGGGAACTTGCTGTATATGATGCTGAAAGTTTCAGTTTTGATAAAACATTTGCTCAAGGCATTTAAACAGTGTTGTGTTGGAGTTTGTTATGTTCCAAATTCTAAATACTGAAAGAAAGTTTTCATTTTTGTTGTAAATGATGGTCTCATTAACTACTAATAATCAGTATCTGTATCAGCCCTGAAAAACCAATATTGGTCAATCCCTAGTTCACACCTGATGTGTACTTTACTGTAGTACACATGAACCACACTGAGACCGCCTTTCAAGTGGTCGGCCACAGCTCAGCCCACCATGCTCGAATACAGTACACAGTGTTCACACTAATCAAATCAACTGGACTTGGGGTTAAGTGCACTTGAGTCCTGGCCCGAGTCCCTGATGTGAAAGCCCCTTTAGGTTGATTATTTCAGTGACAATTGCTTACTCCATTCAAAAGAGATTGCTTGAGAAAAGTTAGGCAAGAATGGCCAGGTGCCAAGGACTGTTACTTTGTAATACAGAAATAGATAATTCACACATTCCCTGATGATGTTTAACAATAAAATCGTCTGAATTCAAAATGAACTGAAAGGAAAAGAAGAATGCCTTCAAGATCAAACATACAGGGGTAATTCAACTGACAAGAAACCTTGAAGAACCAAAGTAATAACTGGAGTAAGTGAGATGTGTAAAAAAAAATCACTTCCTACCTAAACCATCAGGACATTGGCATGCAATGAACCATGATGCAGAAAGAGAGGGAATGTAGTTACTTAAATAAATGTCAGATCAGTCAACCAGCACCAGCTGGCCTTTAAAACAATGACTTAGCTCAGGTGAGGAACACTGTGTTGGATATCTTAACTTTTGTAATTTGTTGGCTTAGTTTAAAAAAAAATCCTGGGACTCTTACACAGACTGACAAAAAAGCAAATATCTCAGACTGCAGTGTCACTGCGTACTGAAGGGAATGTAGGGTTCCTGTTAGATGGCACCATATGGATAATCTATCAAAGGGGGTTTAATTGAAAAAATAAATCACATCCCACAAGTTGGGTGAAATAAATTCCCCCTTTAGTTGTACTCTGTCATGATTCATGGAGGACGTGTATGACTTTGCAGTTGTGCAGAGGAGCACGAGTTTTTTTATCTGAGGTATTGTCTAGAATTTATATCCTCGGGGTGCAACAGACTACACATGTGGATACTAACATGTTCATCATATAGAGATACTTCTGTAAATCTTATCTTTTAGCCAATGTATGACTAAACTATATGCTGTTTCTTATCCGCCTCTGCTTCTATGTTTGAGTGATGCCTTTTCTGCATCTCTGGGTTTATTTAGGCTGCAACAGGAACTTAAATGATGTGTGAGCACCTGGGAGTGAATGTCCATCCCAAAATAAGTGGTCTTTGGCATTGTTCAGAGCTAGTGGTGCATGCAGAGGAAAGTGCACTTTGGATGCCAGAAAAGCAGTTCTTCCTGAGACGAAAATGAGCCCTTTAACAGGTTGAATGGGTTTGTAAACTGGTAGTTGCATAGTTTCTCTTGTGAAACAAACACTTTAGACATTAGACAGAAAAACGCTGGTTATTCTGGGATATTGCTCTGTCTCTTGGGGTAGATCTGCTAACTAAGCTTTGTTCTAGACAGTGAAGAAAACTTAAAGACCAGTGTCTTGTTGTATCAATTTGTGCACTATTGCCTCAAGGCTACAGGTTTTTAAAGCTTTGATGTCACAATATCAAGTTATGGAGAAAAGAAAAGAGAAAGAATGGAGAAAGAAAAGATACAGTATAAGCTTTGATATCACATGGCCCACACCTGCCTCACAACTCCACGACCAAATGCAAAGCTTAGGTTCTACAAAATGCCATTTTAAATGTCATGTGCTTGAACTGTATTTGTTCATTTCCAATGTCAACAACTCCCCTTCTCAAGAGTTAATTCTACTTTAGCACACTTTTAAATGCCTTGACATTTAAAGAGTGAATCTCCTGCTTCTTAGCAGAGTTTTATGGAAGCAGGTGAAGCAAACAGGTCCTTCACGTTGTTTCAGCTTTCACTTATAGTCTGGGAACAGGCGAAATGTTCGTGGTCACTTGAATGTAACATGACGTTGGGGAGATGCCTTCACCTTCAGACTAAATCCAGCCACAGAGTGCACTCACATACCACTCAGGGATGATACCTGATCCCACAAACAAGCTATTTGAGTTTTTAAAAAGTCTTTAACAAGAAGCACACAGCACTCATGCTTGTAGCTCATGTGCTGAAACAATAAGTCATAAGTTAATCGGACAATTGACAGAAAATTGTTTGAGTCACTGATCAAGACAAAAATATTAATTATTTGCTGGCACTGATTTTTCTACAAAAATACAATAATGTAATAATTTTATATCATTGAAAATGAACATGTGATTGTAAGACGTTGGCCGAACAAAACATCCCAATTCAAGTTGTCACCTTGGGAAACTGTGCTGGCAATTTTAAACTACGTTCTAACATGTCATAGACTAAATAATCAATTAAACAAAAATAAATGGTACACAAATCAATAACAGAAAAAAATCAGTAGATGCAATACGAGAGCACCCAGGAGCATGTTCTAGGGATGCATGAAATTGGATAATGCCGTCTTTAAACAACAGTATTTATTCAAGTTACTCACCCCAAACTAAATTTTACATTTAAACACTTCATAATACCATTATATTTTACCTTCACCCCAAAACTCATTTTTACTTTGAATAAAGCTTAAAATCATAATAATGTTACAAGAAGCAAACTCCACTAGCAGTTAGTTACGGCCACTGGCTTCTAACAGCTAACACAACTAGCTTTCTTACTGCCTATTCATCTTGGATTTGTTGCTCACAATGTTAGCATTATCAGGGAAACAATAAGGTGGCATCCCCTGACGCGTCAGTGGTAAGTTTGCTGCATCCTTTCCCCCCGAAGGCGTCCCAGGGAAGAACTCTGGTCATACCAAACACATTTTTATGGCTCCCCAGGTGACGTTAGTCTCAGGCCCTGCTTTTTAGCCTGCGCAAAATTGATGTGACACAACAGGAAAACATTGGCCAACAGTGACTGTCATCTTATTTTCCTAATACCGGCCAATAAAACTGGTGGAGCCTAGTTGCTGCAATACAAACATGTAGGAGTGCCCTCAGTTTAATCAAAAGCTCCATGTGTATGACTTGAGTTATCACAACACTATGGTATTTGACTCAAAATTCACTATTCACATTAAGCGTCACTCCGGGTGGTGACATGTTTTTATGACTATAGAGGCAGCGATGGCGTTTTCAGTGGTGCTTATTTATTATGTCATGCACTCCACTGGGATGGACTCTGTACCACCCCTCCTTTCACCATCAGTAAAGAGAGAGCTTTCTTTCGCCCGGGGCGATAATGTGAGTAGCACTTTGAAATATTCAACAAGGTATTATGTGCCCTGTTGAGGTAATATTCTGTAGCCACACAGCCTTAGATAGATGGGATTGTTTGAGCAGCGAGCTTGCAGGAAGACTCTACTAGTAAGGCCGCATGTGGAGCACGAAACAGTGGAAAAGCTGTGTCCCTTCGCTGCTGCTGTCCACATAGCAGACACTGACGAGGGGCAGTCTTTCAGACTCAGCATGTCGGGCCCATGGAGGGCTATTTTACTGGACAAAAATCTATTGTGCACCTAATCTCCGAAAGCGCTGACATGCTTTGTGTTCTGTATTATCTTTAGCTGTCCGGGATCCAACCAAAGCATAAAATCTGGGGCTCTTTCAGGAATCTATCTACATATCTAGTTAGATCAACAATCAGCCATGCAGCCGCAGATGTCAAGGCTTACCTACGCGAGCCATTGCAAGACTGAATACAAGCAGTATATTCTTCTTTAATTAGTTTAGTTTTTTACAAATTATAGTTAATCATGCCTAATGTAAAAATGCTGCAGAGTCAAAATTAACAGTATGACAGTTAGGAATCCTCCAGCATATTAATAATTTGTTAAATCTTCACAATTTATTTTAGATATTAAAAAAGCTTCTTTTTTTTTAAATAATTGGCCTGCTCATTTATTCCTTCAGTCTCTAGGGTGATAGAACAGAGACAGATTTTAATGTTTCACAATGGAAATTCCCTACTCTGCTACATGTTTTTTTTTTTTCTTGAGGGAGGCAGGAGAGGAAGATTGACTCTCTTGTGGCCACACCATGCAAATATGGAATGGAAAGAAGCTACGATTTGATGAAAAAAGAATCTGACAATGAACTATCATTATCATCTCACATTGAAGCCACACTATAGAAGCTGAGAGACCTTTCCAGAAAAGAAAAATGTACGTATTGAGTATCACTAACACTTTTAAACAAATCTGCATCATTATGCAAACAATCCAGTAAAAGATCATTGAAATGAAAGATCATTGAAAAAGTGAAATGAACACATGGACGGGCAATCATAATTCCCACTTGTAAGCCTTAATAGTACATCTGTATCTGTATAAATTCTGCATTTATGTTATGAATACACTGATATCATAAAAGATACATTCAAGGGTTGGTTACAGAGTAAATAAACACTAAAAGCTGACTGCCACTCAGTAAAAGCTCTTTTAAGAGCACTTGATTGAATTGTGCACAAGGGTAGCTGACCTTCTCTTGACTGGCTGAGGGAAGAGGTTGATACTTCAGCACTTTACTTTAAATACACACGGACAGACACAAGGCGAATAACTGTTTTGTTTCCAGGCATTCGAGCTGCGAGGCACAGACTGGAAAAACTTTCTCTTTCTTAAAAAGGAGGGGGGGGGGTACTTTTTGATCATAGTAGAAAAAAGGCAAATCTGACACGTAACATAGGGGCGAGGGCTTAAGCCTTGATGTCAGGCCAGAATTAGGGGGCGAAAAAAGTACAAGGAGGAGAGGCCCGCCAAAGGGCGCTAAACTATTCAACTGTTGTCAGTTCCCATTAAAAAGAACTCACCATGAAGAACACACAAAAGGCCTTTTGCAACTGTTTGTGTTTTTGCCTACTGGGGCACAAGGTTGTTCCTTGTGCAAACAACACTTTTTATTACATGTAATAGTGCTCGCAATATCAAATACAGAAAGTTTCATGCATCACTATCTGATGGCAGACAACATGGAGCATGACAAATGAAATTGACAACAAGTTGGCACAATGTCTGACCTGCTAAAACCTCTCTCCTTGTGCCAAACACAGTGTCACTGTTTAGAGTACACGCAGTACTCTGAAAAAAAACCCCGAAAAAACAAAACAGAGGGAGCGTCTGACTCTTCAAACCAGCGTCCTGCTGTTCTTTCAATTCCACAGTGAACCACTCTCAATAGCTGTCAGCTGTGTGGCAATGTGTGTCTTGTGCGGTAATGTGAATCACGAGGGGAGCAACCTAGCGATTCCTCTTCAGTGTGTGCATGTGATTGAGCGAGTGTGAGAGAGAGTTCACGTATGATCTCATTTGCCATTATGCATGTCCACTGTTGGCTGTAATAAAAACTTGCACTGTGGCCACATCAGTGATGCAGGCAGATAACCTTTCCACACCTGCATGGCAACTAGGGAGACTTGAAGCGGCGCTTCCAACATCTTTCATGCGATAATAGGGGTAAGATGACCTTTGGTGAATAGCTATCACGACAAAATTAATAACCGCTTCTTCAGTCTATGTGTTTCTTTTCCTGTTATATCCAGACTCTAAAATGACACAGATGGATTCAAAGTGGAACTAGGCACATTTTTAAAATGCATACATTCTATTCCCATGGTCCTAAGACAGTCCAAAAATATTAGTCAACGTGAAAGACTTTCTCCCAAATCCAAAAACCAGAGTTAAAACTTGAATTTGTGATGCCATGGGGTATAAAGTCTGGAGCTGCTCCGTACACAGTGACTTGGGAAAAATGTTACAGATTACACTGAGAGGACCCAGGAGAATGTTCTAGGGATGTATGATATTAGATTTTTGCCGATATCTGATTTGCCGATATTTTCTTACTCATTTTGGCCAATTGTGCAATTGTGGATGCCAACACCAATACATGCACATATGTTTCCCACCTAATTGCAGAGAACATCAAGTCCTTCCAGCAGTGCGATTAAGATATTACGCCTACTCTTACAGTGACGAGTGACTGGCAGATGCAGACATAAAATACAGTGCCTTTCAAAATGTATGTATTCACTTGGCAAAACAATCAAACTACTTAACCGAGGTTTCGTGTAAATATGCCACATTTCTTTTTATATAACGCATTTTAAACAAAACTGTAAAATTCCTCCCACTGTAACAGGCTTGGGAGATTCTCTCCTTGAGACAGTCCTGGCAATAGTCAAAACCAGGGCAAATTTAACCTATTTCAACTAACTAAAGTTGCGTATTAAGAGCATCATCATATTGGCCTGTCATATTGTCAGAAATGTTTGTAAAAGACCAATGTGGATTTCAAAGCCACCGATGGCATGCCGATATTATTGTGCACCTCTAGAATGTCCCAAGTATATTTTTTGTTTCATAACTGAGAACACAAAAACAGAATATAGCTCATTTGGGTTTAAAAAAGAAAGCAAACATTATGTACAAAATCAGGCTCCCATTCATTGTCACTGGAGCAGCTCCAGGTTTTAAAGTTGATGACATCACAGGTTTAAGACCTCTAGTTTCTGGCTTTGAGAGAATGTAGCTCATGTTCACAAATATTGATTGAACTTTCTTAGACCACAGAAATAACATGTTGGAATTTTTAATTTAATTGGTGTTTCTCTTTAAGGTAAATGGCAAAGTCTCTATTCCCCATGCTATGACATTTCTCCCACTGAGATTAGAGTGGCATCTCATACAGACTAGTTAATTAGAAATACGATCTGAAGACTGAGCAAAGGGCTTATGTGAGATAGGTATACTATTATGCATTTAAAATTAGACCTATGTATTAAACCAAATTGGGACATGATAATGGGCATGTGCCTCTTTAAAAGGGTATAAATCCTGAGTGAGTTCGACTGGGGTGAAGTCAGGTAATTTAAGAAACTTTTGGTAGATTGGCAAGAAAACTAACTAAAACTGTAAATACTACCCCAAGTGTTACTTTTAGAACTTGTTATGGTTCTCTACTCTGTTTCTTTGAAGAAAAATATGTTGTTAAGTGAAATAATTTTGAAACTCTGGACCTCCAAACATGTCGAGAAAGCCTACTGCACTCCATTGATATGTTCAGGTAAAATGGGACAATCATGTTTGTTTGATTTTTAAATAGTTAAATCCATTTATCCCTTCAGTCATTAGTTCATGAAATCAGTCATGTAACCTATTGCTATTGACTAAAAATATTGTCCAACTTTTCTGCCATGCTTTCCTGGTTCTTTCGCCATCTGTTTCCTTGGTGCCATATTGTCTTCAACGGACATGTTTGTACACTTGCATTTGTTTAACAATTTGGCTAATTCTGGACTATTGTGGCTGACATGGACTCACTGCATCATATTCTGTAAGTTACAAAAATACTAAAAATGTCTATAATATGACAGACTGGCACATAATAGCATAAATCATGAATTTATGGCAACTAGTTATCTAAAAACATGCTGGTTTCACTGTAGAAAAATGGCCCATTTTACCTAGATTTTAGGTACATTTTAGTCCATTTAGGTACATTTTACCTGAATACATCGAGTACACACTCAAAACCCTTTCTCATAAAAAATTTAGATGTATTGTGAAATTTTGAGTTTATAAGTCAAACATTTAATGAAATGCAAAGTCCTACAACTATTTATGTTGTAGGACCCTTTGGAGATGCACAATATTTTGCTGATATCCGATATGCTGATATAAAAACAGCCCAATTGGCTGATAACGGATGTCTATAGATCCATTTTTATCCCCACTTAATTTTAGTTATCGTCAAATTTCTTCTGTAGTGGATTTAACACCATATTATGTATACTCTTATGGTGATGGCCCACCTGCAGATGGAGACGCTTTTCAGTGTATGTAATATTCATTCATTGTGCAAAATAAGATAAAACATTTACTTAGGATTGATGTTTTGTATCTGTTCACTTTGTCAAAAAAAGAAAGAAAAATTAGTTAATCATATCAGTGGAAATCAGCGTGTTGGCCTATTTTGACGTATCATTTTAAAGCCAATATCAATATAATAATAGGCAGACTGATTTTAGCAGCAGTTCTCTTAATGAGATAATCAACATGCCAGTGATTTTTTGACTCTTTGCTCTGCCCATCCTAGTTATTTATATTAAAAAAAGATTGGTTAATGTAAAGGGCATCTGTAATAATGATGCAAAAGCATGTTTGGTGACTGGCTGCTAATATTTTAAGAGCCCAAGATGTAAAACCTTTTTTGTCCCATATGACCTGATGTCCCACATTACCTGACTTCACCCTTCCTGTCTAATTAATCAGGCTGAAAGAGGGCTGCTCTTGAATGCATTGGGTAATTTGACTACTTCTTTGATAAGCTTCCGGGGCAATAAAAGGTGAGTCCATCTTGTCCTAAAAGACAGGTTATTCTTGCGCAATGCAAAGCAGTGACACATAACATACAGCCACGGGGGCTCGTTAGAAGAAACGCCCCTGCTTAAAATGCAGATTAGGGTCATTAAATATGGCTGAATGTAGCGAGTGAACGTGCGGGGTAAAGGTAAGCTTATCTTGCGGGAGCAGAGTCGGGATCTCCGCCCCACGGCGACCTCGCATTCCTGAGATTCCCACACTCTAAGCTCACCTGCCTTTTCCTTCACCACTTAGCGACACGCTTTCAAGGACAATATCAGAGAAAAGTGAGCATTTTAAGGGCCGAGAAAACTAACGCCGAAACAGTTTTTCTACGTCAGCCAGCGAAGTTTTCATCCCAACGGTTAGGTACCGAGGACGTGAAGGTCCCCCCCAAAAGGTGTGCGTTGTTGTCGGTCACAAGATCAAGATTAGCGTAGTATTAGATTCACTCCCGCTGTGAGGAAGCCAAAAGAAGTTTGCCTTGTGCCACACACCAACGAAAAAAACACTTTCTTTACTCAGTGAATTCAAGACTTTCTGAGTCTCCTCCTGCCTCGCGCACAGATGCTTTTATTTTTTTCCTACGTTTTCCCTCAGTTATTCTGCAGTTAGTGAAGGAGCCGAAAAAAGCAATTAAATACCTTGGGAGGACTGTTGTTCCGCTGGCTGAGCTGCGGCTCGGATCTACGTCGGAACGTGTAACTTCATCGGTAAAGTCCCGTCGTTTAGTCCCATGCATGTGGAAGAAGAGTGAAACGCGCCTCCATAGTCGAGAAGAAGAGGGCGACCCTTTCCGCTGCTCCCTGCTTCCACCAGCAGTCCCAGGCAATGCGAGCGTGCATGACGTCAGTGGGAATGTGGGAAAGCGATGCGCACTCCTGATTGGCTGCGAAGGGGGAAGGGGGCGTTACACAGGAGGTTCGCGTTGTTGAATAAACCAATGACGGAAGAGAGGATAGTTCCCTTGGTTACAAATTTTTGTCAACCTATACAGCGTACGGAGAGGAATAACACAAGGTAAGCTAGAGTTTAGTGGGTTAAATGTTCATTTTTCTAACACAGCAAAAACGTGTGTTACATTTATTTACATACAAGGCTCTTTAAAAACTTGCAAGTGCTCCTGTTCATGGTATTTGCCATATATCCATTTGTATGACTTCACTGTAGACCTTGCTAGCGTAAGCTAACTGACAAGGTGATAAAACAACTCCTCCAATATGATATCGCGTCAGCTCAGCTGCCTCAGTTTATGTAGAAGTTTGTTTCCCCAGTAATACTGTTAAACTGGGCTACAGAAGGGATGTAAGTAACTATTAGTATTTCGCTTGTGAATAATGTCTACCACCGTTTCTGTTGTGTTTTGACATGCTTAGTTTGCCCATATTTGTCCATTTTGTGAGGTGCTGTGTCTCTTTGTGGTCATTTTGGATCATTTCTGGTTAATTTGGTTCTCTCTGTAATCATATTATGTGTCTTTGTGGTCATTTTGGATAATTTCTGGTTGTTTTGGTTCTCTATGTAATCATATTATGTGTCTTTGTGGTCATTTTGTGTCTTTTTTTTTGCTGTCTTGTGTCTGTCATTGTTTTGTGTATCTTAATGGTCATTTTGTTTCTCTTTGGGTTTGTTTTGCTCGTTTTTGTAGTTATTTTGTGTCTCTTTAGGGGATTTTTTGCAGTCATGTTGAGTCTTTTCCTGGCCAGTACATGTTAACTTGAGTGACATATTGCAGATGAAGGGCAGTGGGGGCCCCTAACACTTAAGGCCCCTTTGTCTGTAGGTCTGTTCAGTAATTCAACCATGGCTACACTTCAGCTCAACTGCCTATGTGTATGTAGAAGTTTGTGTTTCCGCAGTAATAGTGTTAAACTAGGCTATAGTAGGGCTGTAAGCAACTGTTACTATAATTTCGCTTCTGAAAAATGCCTATCACCATTTCTGTTGTTGTTTGACGTGCTTAATTTTTCCATACAGCAATTAAATATTCAAAGGTACACCTTTTAGTTTACTGTCATAGAAAATGCAAAAAAAAAAACCCACAACTTATGCTTTTCACTATGTTGAGATCAAGAAAGTCAAAACTGTCTGACAAAATTGTAATCAGAAGTGGTCAAAAAATCGAGCTGGTATCTACTTTTAGATACCTTGGGCTTTTAACTGATGACCATTTGTCTTTTAAGGCGCATACATAGCATGTTGTTAAAAAAGTTGAAGGTTTTACTTTGCGTTTATTTCAGAAACAAGTATTGCTTTTCTTTTTTTGTGTGAAATGTTAATTGGTGGAGTCAATCTTTTTATCTGTCATTGATTATGGATTAATTATAATTATAATTGATTATTGATTGATTATTATTATGGTGTGTTGTATAGGAATGCCCCTGCTCACTGTCTTCAAATGCTGGATAGCGTTACATGGGACTCTGAGATTCATTGCTAACTGTGGATCTTGCACTCACCAATGTGTCTTGTACTCAAAAGGGAAGTGGCCTGCTTTATGTATATGCAGCCTCAGTCACTGGCGTGTTTGTATTTACAAAGCAGTTGTTGATAAAATTCATACTTACTTATTTTCCCTTTTGTACAAGAAATATTAGAATCATAATCTCCATTTGCAGGACTTTTTTCATCTTTTTGTGCCCACAGTCAGAACTGAATTTGGGGGGGCAAGCTTTTAGTATCTCTGCACCTACAGTGTGGAATAATCAACAAAATGATCTTAAGCTTCAACACATGGTGACCTTGAATACGTTTAAAACATGGTGAAATCCATTGAGTCCAGGCTGTCTGTGTGCAACTCTTTTATCTGATTGTTCTATGTTACTCAAATCTATGTGCTTTTATGTGAATTTTATTTGTTGTTGAAACACTGTGTTGCTGCTATTCTTGGCCAGGTCTCCCTTGTAAAAGAGATCTTCGATCTCAATGGGACAAACCTGGTTAAATAAAGGCTAAATAATTTTTAAAATAGAGGACAAGCAAATCTATTCACATTTGAAAAGTTGCCACCAAGGAATTTGGGAAACCTCTCGTCCCTCTTAAAGGTTCAGTGTGAATAATTCAGGGGGATGTATTGGTAGAAATAGAATATAGTAAGTATATTTTCTTTAGTGAAAATGACAATCATTGTGTTTTTGTTACCTTAGAATAACCATATTGCACTGCCTTTTTTCTACAGAAGTCCAAAATGAACAAAGCACTTGCATTTTCCTGTTGGCCACTGCAGTTAGCTGCCCCTCCATGATGAGCCTAATAGTGTCGAGAAACACTGTTTGTAGTATGAAACTGCTTTATTCAGTGTTTTTACTGGTTTTAATCACCTGGTCCATTTGTTTTGGAGAGGAAGAGATCTCTGTGGATAATTTGGCTCCTGGCTAAAATCTCCTGAACAAAGAACACTGAATGAATCCTAACTGGGATTTCACGCTTGGCACACAGGAAAAGTTGATTGCAATCTGCAGTCATCACAGCTAGATGCCACTAAATCCTACACACTGATCCTTAAAGGACCAATTAAATTTCATTTTTTAAACTTTGTTTATAAAATTACCAATAAATCTACTTTACCTTACCTTACCTTAAAGTATGGGCAATCATCCCAAGAAAATCAGCAGCTAATGTTGGGCTATATCATGGTTGGATTATGAGTCAATGGCTCCCTGGGCCCAAATATGTAAAAGGCCTCACCACATCTCCTACATATAGGCATAAGACACAGACATTGTGGTGGTTTTGCCTCTTTTTTTTTTTTACTGTCTTTTATCTTTGTCGTCTCTATGCATTTCTTTGTAGTACCATGTCTCTTTGTGGTCATTTTGTGTCTTTTTTGTTGTCTCATGTCTCTCTATTATCATTTTGTGTCCCTTAGTAGTCATTTTGTTTCTCTTTGGGTTTGTTTTGCTCATTTTTTAGTTATTTTTTTGTCTCTTTAGAGTTTCTTTGCAGTCATTTTGAGTCTCTTCCTGGTCGGTATGTGTTAACTTGAGTGACATATTGCAGGTGAAGGCCAGTGGGGCCCCCTGACAATTTAGTCCCCTTGGCCTGTGGCCGGTGGGCCTGTTCAGTAATCCAACTATGGCTACCGTTATACTCTCAATCCTTACCTTTGGTGTTACCTTGTCATTCAGCGTTAATATGTGAAAGGCGATAATTTACCTCTGCATTTCAAAAAAGAGGCCTAATTGTCCATAATGCATTCAGACCAGAGTGTCAGTTTTCATTTCTCTCAGAGATAAAATCCACTCATGCTGATTCCACACCAACCTTTTGCATATTGCACTTTTTAACTGACACAATGCCAGTGAAGCTACAATTTTTCAAAGCTTAATCCGCAACAGAGACATAGAGATGTTCCAGCAGCATATCTGATCACACCGGATGAACCATCTGTCTTCTCACAAAAATGAAAACTTGTGAGAGCCGACTGGTTTTCCAGCAATGTCATGTAGACCTTGATGGTAAAGTTGCTTTTGATGGGCTTTATTGCTTTTGGCTTGTAGCTTCCTGTTAATCTTTTGAATGACCCTACTAAAGTCAGGTACTTGTGCAGGTGCAATGTTGTCTGTTATCAGACTTTTTTACACAACCTCTGTATTTTTTACATGAAGTGATTTGGATTTAATATGATTTCACTTCAATATCAAAGTATTTTCACATAGATACTCATTTATGTCTTTATTTTGCAGGCACTGGAGAGCACACAGCTAGAGCTCAGCAGTGATGAATGGAAGGGATCTGCAAACGTTCGTTACAAACTACAGACCAGAAGATCTGGGTAAGTCAGCAGAGGCTGGGTCTGAAACCTTGCTGACCTGTGACATGGTGGCTCATTGATCTGTTGAACAGATTTGACCTGAAGTCCCAATGTTGTCTCCTCGGGTACTGTCACGGGTCGTTGATGCTTTTGTCAGTTGCAGAATTGCTTTTGTTTATTCACCTGCTTGACTCTATGTGTCACAGCTGAACCACTCAAAAAAAAACATCTGACACAGTTAGTTTGCTCTCTACAACCCCCCCTCCCCACACACACACACACACACACACACACACACACACACACACACACACACATATACACACACCTCACCCTCTTGCAGTAATTTCTGAATTACCCATACAATCTATTTGCACTCAAGTGCTGCTCTTCCTCTGCCTTTACCTCTTTTTCATTCTTTGCTGAAGTCAGCATAAAGACTTTACTTCAGACATTAAAAGTGATGAGTTTTTCAACAATTCCAATGATCCTAATTCAGCCATATCATTTGCTTTCATCCATGCAGAAAAACTGACACTGCGGATGAAAAATGGTCTTGGCAGCTCAAAGTACAAACCGGCTGAATACAAAAGACTACAGGCCATTGTTGATGCCAAACGCCTGGAGTCTGATCTAATTGGATTAAAGGTAAATTTTGGGTATCATAAATAATGTGCCTGTGCTTAAAAACAGTGTTATCATAGTATCCATTCCTGTTACATTTAATAATAAGGTGACTCAACAGAAAATGCAGAAGAATGTGCAACAACACAATGACAGAATTTTTTATCCCAGAGAGAAAGTCCTCATTACCCACTGCAGGAAGAGCATGAACTGACAAAAAGCTGATTTTAATGTGAGGTGATAAAACAGCATGTGTCCAATCAGGGTAAATAGCACATTTCTTTCCATTTGTCTACCTTTCTGTACTCTCTGTGATACTGTAAAGGGATTTTACTCCATATAAAAGCAGGTATTACATAACCTTTATAGTTTGTCCAACAACATGAAACAGAGCAGTAATATCGCTACTACACACAATAGCTTTGCCAGTTTCATGAATATTCATTTGGCTGCCCAGGGTTTCTATAAAACTGTTTGAAGTTCATAGTCATCCGACTCTGATTGGAGCAAAAAGTTAATGCTAGGGGCAATGGAGATAAGGCTGTTAGACCTGCGGTGTTTTAATTGGTAAACTGTGGTGGAAGCCTTTTAGTATCATTATGGTTGCCTGTGGCTCCTTCAACCAAGCACTCTGCATAACCTAGATAAGGCCGCCTATGTCACCCTGCTGAAAGGCAGGCTTTCTGAGCATCTCCCATTGGTGATGTGACAGGGTAAATAATTGACCAAGAGTTGCCTCGAGCATGGGATCATTTTTGCTCTCCAGGAAAGGACCAGCAGCATTGGTCTGTAGATAATGAAACCTGAACATGTTTGCTTCTTGTTAAGATTTTTTCCTTTGCAGAACTGGACAAAAAATTATAATAAAAAAATGTTCCCCAAATTCTCTGAAAGAGGACCACCCCAACTTTTCATACAGTTACAATAGGCCTTTTCCATGGAATACATTTTGACATGTCACAAGAGGAAAGCACAGGTGTAAATAATGAAATGAATTATGGATTAATTCCATTTAGCTCCTGCAGTTTCAGCATCCTGAGCTGTGAGAGAAATCACACCTTGTTTGAGATAGTGCACTTATTTACAAGGGGTGAGCAGAATACTCAGTTGAAACGAGTATCTGGTAAAGATGAAGCACTTTTTAGGTAGTGTAAGTATGAGTATCATTCAAGTAAAATGTGTCATTAGACATATTTGTGATTAAGGAAAATCCTCATTTAGTTCTTTGTTTCATGTTTTACTCAAAAATTATCTGAAGCTTTATTCTGAGATTTTCTGTAAATATTTTTCTTGTAAATCATACATTTACATAACATATGACATCTGATCAACCCGTTTTAATGTCAGGCTTAAGACAGCAATCTCAGATTAAACTCAACCCTCTGTAGACCCAAACTCCACCCATTTCAGATCTAAACCTAACCTACTCCTGAGGTAAACTCTGCCTGTTCCAAGTTCGGGATATCGAGACAGATAATTTGGTTGGTCAAACAGATACAGACACAGATACAGATAATGGTGTACTCACTCATCCCTAATATTTACCTGTCTTCATTTTTTTGAGTGTGACAATCTTGAGTAAGAAATGTTTGCTCTATATAGTGTATCCTGAAAAAATCCCACAACTGAACAAAAAATGTAGTGCCCATGGCAGGTACACTACTTTCTGCTACAATTACACAATGCAACATGCAGCTCTCTATAGGTGTGAAATCAACAGTCGGATGACACCACACCTAACTAAAATTGAGGCAGCATAGTATTGTGATTTTTTTTATTTATTATTTATTTATTTTTGTGTGTGTGGCAATATCGTATTAATGCAGGGATGTCAAGTATCAGTTTTTTCAGTCTTGTAAATTGATAATATTACAAATATGAATTAAACTTATGGTAGCCTAGTAGAATAATAAAATCAGTTGGTCTTTCATTCCAGTAATTTGCTGTAATAAATATGAGTGAAGTGAGATGAAAAGACCAAAAACTTTATCATATTAGACAAAACAAAAGAAGGTAGAAGGTAGATTTATTGGTCATTTTTTAATCAAAGTTTAAAATAGATGTTGAAAGGTTTCTGTTAGCAGCTGAAAAAAAGTAGTAAATCACAATGTTATCGCAGTGCTCATCATATCGCAACACATTTAAAATAGCAATGATATTGTATCCTGACTCAAGTATCTTGATGATATCTTATTTTCGGGCCTCTGTAGATTTCCACCCCTGTCAGTGATGACGCAAAACAATCTGATGTTGACACTAATCTCAGTGTACTGCTTTCTATAGAATAAACTTCTGACTATCATCTTCCCTATAATACATCCATGCTGACTATAACACAGGGAGCAGTAAATGAATGAGAATAGACAATAGAATGAAGCTATCATTAACGTTTCTAGTAATATCCATTGTTTTCCTGATAGGAGCCAAAATGTCTGCTGGGAAAAAAAGGATAAAATAAGAAATGTGTAAACACAATCTATTTTGACATAAGAGCAATGCATTTATACATTATCTCCATAGTCAAGCACAGACATATTTTTTTACTTTATTAAAGTATTTTGGCTAGCAGAGAAACACAGTAATTTATTGCCATGAAAATGCGTTTGGAACTTTTCAACTCTGCATTTTCAATTTGGGAGCCCTGTGCTGAAATGTTATTTCAGGGATCTGAAAAATACCATCTATTTTGTTCATGAAAGTCAAGGTTGTGATTGACTCATAAGGAATAATCCTAGTAAATCAAACTGTAAATCTGCAAGCGCCTGATTAAGAGATGACACATAACACTTTGCAAAGATATAAATACAAGAAATGGAGGCATAGATTGTCTCTAAATCAGAATGACACTAATGATAAATAAGTAATGCGCACTAAAACAGTGGAAATGGGAATCTGACTGGACAGTCTGTGGTTTAATAGTTAATATAAGATCGATAAAGGTGGATATTCAACAGAATAGGTTTATTCGGCAATGAGACTAGAAATTGGCTGATGTAGGTTTAGCTCCAGGCACAGTTTTTAGAGTCCAGCTGTGCTTATTAGACAGCCAATGCATATTAAGATCACCTGTGACACATGGCCTGGAGGGGGCACAGGATGACCTCAATTTGGCCTTTTTCTCCTCAATTTGGCCTTTTCTTTCAGAGCAGCTAGTTTCATATTGAATACTGTACATTCCAATAACTGTTGAATGGACGTCAGCCTGAGGGTAAATATATATCGTCGAACAACAACAGCAGCAGCACTTGACTCACAAATAGACAATCACAACAACATGATTCAACACCATGACTTTTGGTTTCCTTGTTATATGATATAGATTGTATCCACATATTAGTTATCTGAGATATTCTTTTGTACAATTATCTGAGCCAGTGGCCTGTGTATAAAAACACTGATACAAGACAATGAATCGCTGCACGGAGCGCTCTGAAGGAGGGCCTTGTTCTTCCATGATGAACAAAGAAAACAAATAAGAGTAGATTAAGACTTCTACCTCCCCCTTCTCTCCACATGCCTCATGCATGTCACGCATGTCTCTACTTGATTATTTTAATTTGCCGCTGTTTATTTTACTTTCATGCTTTAACAGTGATACTGTTTTGCTTGAATTACCTACGTTTATGAGCCTCTCACAGACACAATAATGGTATAAAGGCTGAGGAAAATGGCTGTACAAACATGTCCTTCACATACAGAGAGGAAGGGAACATATTCTTGTCTGTAGTATACAAAAATGATCTATTTTATGTTTCACCATCCTTGCAACATCATGATTTATGCACTTTAAAGTTGTTACACGTTTCCACTGTTGTAAAATGGTCTAGATAATTGATGCATTAAAGCAACCCAGAATCAGGTCTGTCCAGATGAAGTCAATTACTTGTAGGAGGAAATAAATGTCATGGCTAAAGTGTATTTAAATGCAAAGACTCTGGCGATTTGTTTGCTTATTACACTAACAGGGTTGATTCCCGCTGT